>NC_079519.1:8200628-8433806 GCF_000801105.2 Raphanus sativus
GCTGACCATCAACTAATCGTTAGTAAAATATGTTTTCTTTCAAAATATATTTTAATTGTGAAAACATAAATGGTTACATATTTAATATCTATTAGTTAATTTTATATTAATTTAATTAAATGTTAATTTATTTTTTGTAAGTAATAAAATACAGAAAATAAAAAAGAAGCTAAATTGAAACTAAATATAAAAATTAAAATCAAGAACCAAATCAAAATCTAAAATAGCTAAAACCAAAATTTGAAATAAAAAAAAAACAAAATTTGAAAACTAAAACTAATATTTAACAGTCTAAAAATAAAAATTAAATCTAAAAACTATTAAAACAATCAAGGCCTTATATGTTTTGATAAAAGATAATAGAACAACTAGATATTTAAATGGAAATGCATGAGTGTAACTAAAAATGGTAGAGTAAGACCAAAGTGTTCTCTAACAAAATAAAACAAAATATGACCTACTTTTGAAAAAAAAATCCCAAATTCAAAAGGATACAATGTTTTCCTAATTTAACAATATGATAATATACTAGAAGTAGTTAAAAGAATATCGTCGTCAAACACCCTCTCCCTCCCCCTCCCAAAAAAACATAAAATTTAACGTTATTTAGAGAATTTAACATAATAATTAAAGTATTTAAATGGTAATACATGGATATAACCAAATGGAATTTCAAAATTAGTTATCTAGAAAAATAAACTAAATATATATTCAGTCATTTAATAATCGAAATAACTATAAAGATATCAACTAATTTGGTATAGAAACCCTTTCTTGAAAAAACTAATTTAGTATATAAAACATTAGTCAAAGTTTATTTGGATCAATTAGTGGGAAGGGATTCATGAATTTTATTTAAAAGAAGTTTGAATAACATATTGAAAACCTAACCTTTGAACTTTTTCAAAGTACAGAACTTTTAAAACGGTGGAAGCGGGGCGGGCGGAAGAGAGGAGAGGGTGTGGCACATGCCCCCGCACTCTTTTTTTTTTTCGTTTTCAGTGCTAAAACAAAATTTAATTAGTTGAGAAAAGAAAAATAAAAGTGGCCCCATCCAATTTAAAAAAAATGTTCTAGTCCAATTACAAATAAAATGAATGTGCTCCATATCAACTAGAATTAAGATAATAAGACATATATACCCAATTAAAAATATACAATAACTTCAGTATTCAGCACATATAATTATTAATCAATATTAAAAGCTTTAATATTTTTTCGTCGAAGTTGAATGTTACGAACCCTATGTCTATTTTCTTTTTAAAAAATACTAGATTAGGACCCGCCCTAAAGGGCGGAAATTGATTTGTCAAATTTCAATTAATAATATATGGTATATATAATATGTGTATATAATATTATATATATTTTGTGTAACATTTATATATATATATATATATATATAAATATTAGACATATATATAATATTTTATTAAATATATATAGAATTTAATAGTGTTATAATTTGTGTTGTACTTGTTATTAGTTTGTATTTAATCTTCTTTCATTTCTAGTATAATAATTTGCCTTGTCATACCTTTTACCTTTTAACACACATAGTTATGCCTTTTTTTCAAAAAAAAAAACTTATACACATAGTCTCGTAAAATATAATATATAAAAAACATATTTAAAAAATCTACTGACCATATGCCACTATTATTTGGTTGTTTGAACAAAAAAAAATCATGTTCTTGCATAACTGTGTATGTTGTGATATGACGTAGGTGAAGAGTAAATATATGGAAGTAAAGTTAGTGATACGAACATGAGCCTATGTTGGTCTATGCCACAATTATTTGGTTTTTGGAAGATCAATGAGCATAAGCATACACGGTCTTTGTATGCTTACGTTGTAAATGAGTCGGATATTTTTTCTCTTATGTCTGGAATGATATGGAACTCGTTGATTTAAGAGTGGTTCAGTTTTATATGATCTAATTATATTAAGAGATTAACCAAAACTATTATAAAAGTGTTACTGGTTAGGTTTAACTAATCTATGTTGGTTAAGATTTGGTTTAATTTAAGTTGGTAGGTTACATTGTATAGGAGGTATGATATATTCTAGCAACAACTATGAAAGAGTCCAAAATTTAAATGAGAACTTCAAATATTAGATAATCCCTAAATTAATAGATTAGATTCTGCAAACAAAAGAAGCCGTTTTTTAAATCAGGTAGCACAAACCTTTGTGCAAGGAGTCTGGTGTTGACATCAATATAGTTATTGATTTAACAATTGAACATTTTTGATTCCACAAAGATTCACTTCTTAGAATCTTTTCAAGTAAGCTTTTCTATCATTTCTGATAATTTATCATATATTTAATTTCAATTAAATTATTCACTTCCTTTCATTGTTTACCATATTTAAAATACTATTATAGTTATTTTCATTAGGTGCTTACTAAACAATATTTTACATTGCAAAACCAATGTCTTTAGTATAATATCTATCTTATTAAAGTAGAAGTACTTTAAGTTTTTGTTTGGTAATAGGGATATAAATCTTTAAAAAAATATTAATTGTGTTTGGTAACAAAGATAGTAGAGATTTTTTTTCCTTATTTAAATGATAGATTTAAGTATTTAATGTTCTTTCCTAATTTAAATAATAGATTTCTTTAATAGAATGAATCTTAACCATAATATATTTTAGTTAAAATTTAATATTATTCAATATTTATTAATAAAAATAATAAAATAAAAATCACACATCAAAATCAATTTATATATCATATAAATAAAATATAAAATATTTTATTTATAAATTGTTAGTATAACACTTTTATAATATAAGTCCAATTAATTATAAATATTAAATTTTTATATGATACACTGTGATATAATAGACGATTAAAATCACATAATATAATTATTTAAAGTAATATATTAATTTTTTGTTTTAAAATGTTATACTAACAATTATGTAATACATATTAATTTACATATATATATATATATATATTATCATTAGAACAAAGAAAAAAATTGAAGTGAAAGCAAATATTTATACGGCCACGGGTCAAACTATAGAAATAAACAACAATGGCGTAAGATTTTTTTAAACAAATTTATTTTAGTTTCAAATATGTTTATATATTTTATGTATTTATAAATTATTTTATTTGTTATTAAGAATGCTAAGATTTTGGAATTGGAAAAAATTATGATTCATCTCTATATTATTTTAATTAGGAATTTCAAATTAATATCAAAATATTTTTTTAAACTTTTAATTTTTATTATAACTACAAATGTTAATTTTCAATCTAAATTTATGTTTAAATATTACAAATATATCATTTATAAATAAAAAACTAAAAACATAAAATGAATACCCGCCCGGTTGGGCGGGTCAAGATCTAGTAATTTTTTATATTTTTAGTTTATTGTATACTTCCAGTTTAATTTTGAATATTTTGAATAAATTGTTATTAATTATGATAAATATAATTATATGCCCATTCTATAACTAAATTTCTGGATCCCCTAGGTGGAAGTAAAATCGTCATGGGTAAAGTGGTATAGTGATACATAAATCATCATAAAGCAAACAATAATCGGTTGTAGATATATCTATATATTAATTCATGTCTCACGATTTGTAATATCATAATAAATTAAAATTAAAAAAAAAAGAGTTTCAAAAAGCAACGGTTTCCTGATCCCTTTTTTAAATTTGACATAGAATAATTATTCGAGGTGTGGCTAACTCTCTATTTCTCATGAACAGAAATCCAGTTCTGGATATGTTGTTAACTTGGCTCCAAGACTAATAAATCTCAATACCATTTGTTCTTCGCTTGTATCTATCCAAAATCGATTTGGGAAAGTGTCGATCTCAAGACTGGGATAGCTAATGCTTCCTCGTCCTAGAACTATAATAGTTACCAAGTGATGTTGAGGATACGATTTCTTGTCATGGCCTTATTCTTCTGTGGCAAACACGTACTTTTAAGAAATCCTGACGGAATGCAACTATCTCAACCACCATTCAAATCTTACTAATTAAAAACCATTTTGTACGACACACAACACAATGTACCAATGTAACCGATTAAAAAAAAACAATCGAGAAACAAAAAGATTCTAAATCGAGACAAGCAGAGTTATCAATTTGACAAAACCCGATATACTGTATATAGTTTGGTTTCGATTTAGTACTATACATACCACCTAATTGACAAATAAAAAGAATAATATCTATCATAAATTAAACCCTAAATCTCAATCACCAGTGATCAAAAACTCCAATATATTAGAATGTTGAATTGCCTTTGTACATTTGAGAAAAAAAAATATATTGAAACAATTAATCTTCATTTACTCCGTCTTTTAATAGATCCAATGGAAATATCAATCTCAATAAGATTATCATCTTCTTCCATTATCGCATCATCTATCTGTTCTTGTTCATCTTCATCAGCCCTTGTTCTCTGCCGACTTTGATTAATGTTCCTCACTGCCTCTAGAGTCTTTGCTTTTTCGCTCACAAGAAGAATCTCAATGAGACCATCTTCATCCTCCTCCTCAATATCACCATAATCATTAGCAGCAGCAGCATCGGCTTCTTTTTGAGATCGATCAAGCAAATAGTCTCTTGTTTTCTTCTTGAGAAATCTTAGAAAGAAAAGAAAAGTAGAGATGAACAAGATGGAGATGGTTACTAGGAGTGAAGAGAATCCATAAAAGCTTAAGAAACAAACGAAAGCTACAAATGGAATTACTATTACAAAGAAAAGCAGCAATGGCAGATGTAAAAGAAAATAACACCAAGAAAAGTGCTTTTCTTTATCAATTTTATCCGCCATTTTTATCACTCCACAGAAACTCGATTTCAAGACGACCAGAATAAAACAGAGCTAAAAGGAAGTTGAGAATGTTGTGTTATCCATTGATGTAAGATTAACTAATGGACTTTGAGTTTTATCTGATTTAAATCTTTAAACCGAGTATCAGTCTCAAAAGAAGACATATATTTATATTTATATAATAAAGGAATACGAATACTATTATTTCTTGAAAAGTTTCAGACACGTCTCAGAAGAGAGAGAGAGAGGGAGAGAGATCTGGGAAAGTCAGAGGAACCAAACAAGAAAGCTCCGTTTTTTTACTCTTTATAAATACACCTGCAACTAATTTTTCTCGAGAAAAGGAAGAAGACCTTGGTTTTTGCATGTATGTTAATTTTTTTAGCTCCAGAAAAAGCTTAGGAATTTGGTAAAGACATGTGAAGCCCATTAATTAAGGATGATTAGTTTAAAATCATGAATGATTATACTCTTTCCACTTTTTCAAAAAGTAATGTTTTTAAAATATATAGTTCTTCAAAATATAAATCATTAATATATATATTGTATCTACAAAAGTTTTCATATTTTTAATTCAATTTTAACAACTTTATTAAAAACCATGTGACCATTTATATTTTTAGAATTTATTTTATAGTTAATTAAATTACTTTAATTTCATATTAATGATTTTTATATAAAGTAACTTTCTTATTTTTAAGTTTTAACTTAAAACATCATATATTTTAATACTAATATTTTTTCATACAAAACAAACAATAACCTCCAACCAACAGCATAACAACTGTGATTGGTAAAAACAGCATACCAACTGTACATGGTTAAATCCAATTAATACATAGAACCGACCCAGTCGAGTAAGGGGACTTATGTTATGTTTTGGAATGTATGTTTATTTGATTCTGTACCAATACTTGTGTTGTTATTGATTTTTCGATTTAAAATCAGCTAGCAGTAAATAAAGTGACAAATGTTTTTGCACCAGTTGCTAAGAGAGAACTATTTTTTTTAAACTAAATGTGAGATTGTTAACCGTCTATTTAAGCAAAAGTTGAATAAAAGCTAATCGAATTTATTTTTTCTTTTTGAAACTCCACAGTTAATTGAGAGGTGAAAATATATGTAGAGGAGAATACGAGACCAGGTTTGCCTGAAATATGAAAATATGGTACTAATCCTTGTATTTTTTTTCTTTGAACAAACCCTTGTCTAGAAGTTACCCCTTCATAAGTTTGTCGATTTTTTTGGTCGCTTTTAATCTTTTGATTCATGTAGGTGGCTCTAGACAAGAGTTCAGCAAGAATGGTTAGGCCTCTGGAGTTTAACAAGAGTTAATCCACTATAATCTTAATCACAAAGATATATAATCTCTCTCAAGCTTACAATATGATTATTTGGACTAGTGATAAAATTACATACGAACTTTTTATATATAGTATGAGTTAATTACATTAACTTAGTTAGATTAGAGTGTTCGCTTATTTCCATAAACCTATTAGGAATATTTTCAATGATCATATCAACTTCCATAATTCTATAATATTGTTATTTATGTATTTGATTATGATTTAATGTTAAACAGTTTTGCCATTTTGTGATTGAGTTTTCTCCGCGGTCACTTTTAACTTTTCCGAACTTACCTTTGTCTCATTCAAACTTTCTTGGGTTGAAAAGACCCCTCATGACGGTTGTTTCAGTGGCAATCATGATGATGAGATGGTAATAAAATAAAGAGTATTTGTACTCTATACACTCCCCTTTTCCAATATTTGCATCCCCTACCTTAATTCCTCCCAAAATTCTCCCCTCCAACTTTACTTTTTTCCCCCCAACCAATGGTATCTAGCTATTGTAAGGGTTTTGAACAAATTTGCTCTAAAATAAAAACATCACTCCGTATTGGAAGGTTTTGTTAATTATTTTTCGTTTTTTACTTTTATCCTATTGAGTTATAAGTCACAACCTAAATATAAAAGTATGTATACAAGTAACTATCTCAAAAAAAAAAAAATACAAGTAACTATCTCATGCCGTCTACGACTTCTATAAAGTATAAAAAAATGTCGATGAAGATATACGTGCCTAAGTAACTAAATAGAGAATCCATGAACGTACCAAAAACAAATTCCAACATCTTATGTTAGGTTGTAACTGCTTATTATAAAAAGGAATATTCTGAATAAAAGAAATATTTTTTTTATTTTTGAGAAAGGGTTTACAATAAAAGTAATAACTATATGTGGAATAGAAAAATGAAATGCTAGAATGAAATAAAACTTGAAACTAATAATGGATAGTGAATTAAATGTTTCCATTCACAAATTCTATAAAGATCAATTTAAGGATCTGATAATTCGAAACTATAATTTTGAGATAATTTATTTATAAGAAAACAATTATGTCAAAATTATATGAGTTGTGTTGATATAAATATTTTACTTTCTCTTTCACATCTCACGAGAGAGAGAAAAAGAGAGAGAAAGTAGATCTAATCGGTTCCGGCGGTCGGCCGGCGCGTGAGCGCTCGTGTCGCCGCCGGAGCTTTTCGTTTTCATCATCATGAGTTGTCTAGTTTCATCTCTTTCCCATCTTACCTTTCGTCGCTTTGTTTGAGCTCTGGTCCGCCTTTCTTCTTCGGAGACGCGGTGGTTTGGAGGGAGAACGCGGCCGTCTGGGTTTTGGTGTGGTGAAGAGGGTCGTAGTGGTTAGCTTTTCCGGGAGGTGGGGGCTAAGTTAGCTCCACCGGCGCCGGCTCCAGTCGCTGCGTGGCGGAAGTTTCTTCTACTTCGCCGTCGTCAGCTCAAGTTGTCCGGGGCGTGAAGACGAAGCTTGTCTTACGCCGTCGGCTTTAAGGCTCATCGGTTTTAGTTAGTCAGGGTTGGGTTTCGGCTCGATTGGAAAAGGATTCTAGTTCCTTTGTCCAAGGTTTAATTGTCTCTTTGTCGGAAGAAAGCTCGGGTGTTGAAGCTCTTCGACAAAAGGTCAGGAAGTGTGTGAAGAAAAAAGTTTCGGTGGGGATTCGGAGGTGTATCGAGTTCCGGCGATGCTAGGGTTACGGTGGTCTGGTGCAGCGGTGCGAGGAGCATTGACGGTTGAGTCGAGGCGGAGCGACATCTGTCTTCTAGACGGTGCAGATCATGACACGCGTCCATATGGAAGCCTCCTCGATGTGTGCTGCTCTAACCGGCCGGGTTTGCAATGTGGGTTTGGAGCCTGTTTCATTGTAGTTGGACTTCGGCCATTTGTTTGTTTGCCATTTGGCTTGTGGGCTTTGGCTTTTTGTTGTTGATGTACTGGGCTTCGGCCGTTTGGGCTTGGCCTTTTCTATTAATATAAATCTAGATGGAAAAAAAAGTGTTGATATAAATATTTTAGAGTTATTTTTGGGTTCACCCCTAGAGTGAACCTAGAGGTTCACCCAACCAATAGGAATCACTCATTTTACAATTGATATCTTTTAAAAAAGAAACAAAATATTGTCAAGTTATATTATGTTTTTAAAATAAATAAAATAAAAACAAATAAAAATAATAGTAGTTACAAAAAATAATTTTTAAAAAATAATTTTTTAACATCATCAAAAAGAAAATAAACCCTAAACCCTAAACCATTGAGTATACCCTAAACCCTTGGGTATACACTAAACCATTGGATAATCTTAAACTCTAAACCTTAAATTCTAGTATATGCAAAAAAAAATTAGATATTTTAACGCCATCATCGAAATACTAAACCCTAAATCCTAAACTCTAAACCCTAAACCCTTGGGTAAATCATAAACACTTGGATAGTCCTAAATTTTAAATCAAAAACACTAAACACTAAAACAATAAATCTTAAAAATGCTAAACCCTTAATCTTAATCCCTAAACTCTTTTTAGGATTAAGGATTTGGTATTTTTAAGATTTAGTGTTTAATGTTTTTAGTTTAGAGTTTAGGATTTAGTGTTTTGATGACGGAGTTAAAATATTTTTAAATTCTTTTTTGCATATATTACTATTTTTATTTATTTTTAACATTTTTTATTTAAAAACATAATATAACTTGATAATATTTTGTTTTCTTTTTTAAAATATATCAATTGTGAAATGAGTGATTCTTATTGGTTGGGTGAACCTCTAGATTCACTCTAAGGATGAACCAAAGAATAAGTCAATATTTTATATTTGAGAAATTGCTAAAATTACTACATTTCTAATACCATTTTTTATGTTTTTTTTTTAAGAACTTGCATTAACATTTACAAAAGGGAGCACCAACTGCACAAGACACAGGTTGCTCGGACCACATACAGGCCCCATCCAAAAAATAACAAAGCAACAACCATTCTTTAAGTCAAGTATCGCCAAGTAGAAAGATATAGCCATTGTGGTAGGAGAGTATCGCTGCTCACGAGATAATATGTCCAACTTCAATCTGAGAGTATTTTTATTTCCAAAATGACCACCTTGAGGGGGTTGCGATGCAGGGGCGAATGTAGGATTTTTATTATATGGAAGCAAGTCATATATAAATATAAATATAAGTTTAAACATGAATTTTAATAGGGGCAAATAGTTAAATTTTAGGTTAAGTTACAAAGAATTTGGAATTTTTATAGGGCAAGTGCCACATTCTTGAGTCAAGTAGCACCGCCACTGTTGCGATGTTGCTAATCACATTAAACCTCATTTTGATCTATCTTATCTTCTCTTCAAAGATTTTTTTCATGTTTATCTTAACCACATTAAACCTCATTTTAAAAAGATAAATAAACATATATAACCATATAATTAACTAATTTACATTTAGGATTTAGAGTTGGAAGAGTGGAGTTTTAGAACGTAGGGTTTAGGATTTTAGTAAATATATAGATAAATATCTAAAATTATAAATGAATTTTAAGAAAAATAGATTCAAAGAAGAATTTTTTGAATTTGTAAAATAAAATTTGCAAAAAAAATTGAAATTTTTTTATAAAAAGTTTGAATTTGAAAAGTTATAATGCGAAAACTTAATATTTTTGTT
This sequence comes from Raphanus sativus, assembly GCF_000801105.2. Lineage (NCBI taxonomy): Eukaryota > Viridiplantae > Streptophyta > Magnoliopsida > Brassicales > Brassicaceae > Raphanus > Raphanus sativus. Next base: position 8,210,453 of record NC_079519.1, read on the forward strand.
ATTAAAATATTATATTCATATATCCATAAAGCAAAGATATAAGAGTTTTTGACATTTTTAATGAAAAATATATTTTTGTACATGATTGATAACATTTAATGATTTAAAAATAAATAAAATTAAAGAAAATAAATACGAGAATCCAACCAATCGGCCACCGATAGCTTTCTAATCGCAACTTGATTCTCTACCTTGCCAATTGCAATAACCGGATCCGACCCGGTCCTCAACACAGTATTTCTTTAATTCTTTCCATCCAACCTCTACCATTTTGTAGGGTTTTTCGAGAATCCATCAGTGGTGAATCAGAAAACAATTTTTTTTTTTTAAAACAGATTATTCGATAATGAAACAATAACAATATATTCCAAAAAGAGCCGAGAAATCAATTATTGTCTGAGAATCCATTGAACGTCGATCTTCCATGGATACTTCTGTAACGCAGACGACAAAGACTCTGCCTCCGGAAGATGAAGAAGAAGATGATGAGTGGGGTAAGTTAATTCTCTTACTCTGAGAATCGATTCAATTGCATTTGTGTTTATCTCAAAATTGACTCATGTGATCGTATAATCTCCCACGTGTTCTTGATTCAATCTTCAAATTTTGAAACCCTAAATTCCATTTTATTGGAGTCTTCATCAGAAAAAAAAAAATCTATGCTTTGTGACTCACAGAGCATTGTTCCAATCTCTGCATCATCTTGTTCAATTGCAAACTTGTTGAATCGATCATTTGATTTGATTTGGGTACAGACACTGATGGGTTTGTGCTTCCAAGCTTGGAGACTGAACAAGAAAATGTTAATGATTCACAAGTTGATACATCTTCTCCTGAAGTCAGTGTTTGGTTTCTCTTCTGTATATTAAAAATAGATCAATAGAGGAGTTGTTTCAGTTTCAATGATATTTACCTCTTGTTCTATGTTTTTGTAGATTATTAAAGCTGAAGAAAGCATCTACCTAGGACCACATGGAGGAGCTCCTCCCTCGCAGCTACAAGACGGTAACCCGTCGAGCAGGAAGCAGCGGTTTAAGCAGAAGCTCAAGGAAGCGGACCAGAAAATGAATGTGTCTGGTCGAGAAAACAAAGTGGCCAACCTAAGAGAGCTTGTAGGCGGCGTTGAGAAAGGAACTGATGTGTCAAAAGGTGTTTCAAGAGACTGGCTTGACCCACATTGCCATGAGTCTCTGTTCGAGAAACGTCAACAACTGTAACGCCTCCTTTTTTCTCTTTTGTAATCGTTTTGTATCAATACCCAGAGATCTCAATGCAATAAAAACAATCATCATATTATCAAACAAACATGAGACCAATAGCAAGATTCAGTTTGCTTAGACAACGTATACGTGTATATCCATATGTATATTATACACTCAAGACATCACAAAACAGTCATAGAGATGGCATTACAGTATAAACACACATACAGAAACAAATAACACTTCCAAAAGAAAACTGTTCACTCTCTTTTACTTCTTGTAGTTGTGTGCAGGTATAATAACTTAAATGAATGCTGCTTACCTTTGGATCTGAGCTAGAACGATGTCAGAATTGGTCAGGTTTCCAGATTCATCATAATCAAGTTGCTCAAACTCTTCCATGATCCCAGATATATCTTTCTCATCTATCTTCCCCATTTCTTTCAGCTTATATACAATAAACTCTGCAGCTCTGAAACACACACAAAAAAAGACAAAGATTAGCAGAAGAAGAAGAAGAAGATAACAGAAGAGAGAAACAAAGTCTGAGAATGTCTCACTCGACAACTCTATCTTCATCAAGATCAGCAGCTTCAAGATCATTGTTTGTGATCCTCCTTGTCAAAACCCATTTCACCAACTCTCTCTGTTTGGTTTCTGCATTTAACTCAGCTACATAGAGTAAAAACTGAGCCAAACATATAGTACTCGTCAAGATCCAAAACACAGCGAAAAGGCGTCCGGTTCCAGAGTTAAAGCTTTTGTCTCCATAACCCAACGTAGTAACCGTGGAGCATACACAGTAGAAAGCCTCAATAACCGGCATTTTCTCAAACGTTACAAGGAAAACAGTACCAGCAAGGACGAGGACTACAAAGACAATGAACGTGACGTAGCATTTGTATCTCATCTTGTTAGTTTGCAACTCCTTGAGAATGTCTAGTGGACCGGAGCTTTGACGCAAATGGAAAGCCCTGACCAGCAAAGTCTCTTGCTTCTCCACTAGATAATCCGCTGCTCGGCTTAAAAGGTGACCCACGAGGACCATTCCTGAGAAGACAAAGGCACAAGCGAGTAGTCTAGATGCAGAGCTACTAGGGACAAGGTCACCGTATCCAACGGTTGTCATCGTTACAACACAGAAGTAGACAGCATCCAACACACCGTTGGTCTTGTGACCGGAGATCTGGTTTCTGACGAGGTAGAAACAGAGAGTTCCGATGATTAGATATAGAGCCAAGAACATGATCACTCGCCTGAGGTTCGGGTTTAGATCCCTGAACAGTTGACTTGGATGAAGAGGGGGTTCGTCGGTTTTGACATGGTTATCGTCGTAGGTACAATCACCACGAGGAGCGCTTCTTGAGCGACGCAGTCTTCTTTTGCTTGAAGAGGTTCTTGATTTTGTGTTGAAGTCTTGAGTCACGGGATCTATCTGATCCTTAGGTAACAAGGGCTCACGAGCTGAATCGGCACTTGATGACATTCTATAAACCAAACCAGGTGATCAAGAAACCTGGAGATCAATCAAATCTTTGTCGGTTACCGAGTTTAGAGACACGATGACAACAATAATCATTCATGGAGATAGAATACTTAAGCTGTAAAACAGCCTTGACCAAGCAGCAAAGAAAGGATAAGTTGTTTGGGAAGAGACAAGATGACAGTAAACAGAAATTTTCAACGAAGACTTACCAGTATATCAGTAAGCGATTTGCTTGGATCTCACAACAATCGTTCTTTGGTGATGTTACCACTTCACACAGAATTCTGTTTCTTGTCATACCGGTATTTATAATGGTTGTCATTTCAAACCTTTTTTTACTCAACATCAACTTTTGTTAACCCATTTATGAACACGTTATTATGACCATACGAGTTTTCGACCAAACGTATAAACAATGAGAACTAGTAGCACCTGGAATCACTGAGTTGGATCCTAAACTACCTAATCAAATCGCTGTAACTTTCACTATAACGAACCTAATTCATTTCACGACTCGAGATCAACTTTCTTACTTGTTACATTAGGTAAAAGTATGCCTCAAATGAGATTTTGATAAAATAATTATTACATTAATAAGTTTCTTCTAAAAACTTTAAATAATAACAAATATATTTAAATGATTTTATCAAATAAAATCATAAAAATATTTACTTTTATCAATACAAATATCATACATATTTCTAAAATTCTAATTTTAAATATTTCTAAATTTTATATGATAAAACGTTTAATTTAAAAGATATGATATATATATATATATATATTAACTTGAATCTATTAATTGAAACTTTTTTACTCATATGACTTTGTGATCATTTATATCTTGTCATAACAAAAAAAAAAAAACTATTAATTACAAAATTACTTTTAATTTTTTAATAATTTATAATTACTTTAAAAATTCAATATAATATATACTAATTTTTAAATTTTGTTATATGGTGTTTTTCTAACTTGCTTTAATAATAAAAATAAAGATAGATTTACCCAAATTATCATCAAATTTTATTATTAACAATCATTAATTTCTATATTTTTATTGTATTAAATTATTCTGAATTTTTTTTAAATGAAAGAATGAATAATAATGTTATTTAATAAATAATATAGTATATGGTTAGGTGGCTGAATCTATTTATCTAGGAATTATTTTAGTAATGATAATGACATAGTCTGCATGTTATAATACTTTTCAATTAAGTATATCAGAGATTACATTCGCATTTTCTATATTCTTCTAATAATTTGATATTTATTCAACTTTTATAATTTTGTTTAGTAACATTAAAAAATTAGAAAGTCAAATAAATTTGTCTCTTACATGCCCGCGTCATGCGTAATCTACAGCATATTGTAATTAATTTTCTTTGTTCATTTCACTATCTCGTTATTAATTTTACAACTAACCATTTCCAATTATTAATATGTCATTTGATAGCATATTGCTGTACCATGACTTAGCCAACTCAATTCCGTCCATATCAAAATGTTTACCCTAATATAATTTCATATCTAAAGGGACTTTACTTTTTTTATTTAGTATCTACTCCAAAATTGAATAAAATAAGAGGCTGCCGGAACAACATCTTGATCGTAGTCTTTTAAAAGAATTCTCAAATAATAATAAGCAAAAAATAATACTACAATAATATATAAATATTTTCAAACTTACGTACTTATATATTATTTTAGAGTTACTTTAATATTTATATCACTTTATTATATTTATTTATTGAAAAGACCAGGAATGTAGTTTGAATTTGAGTTTGGCTACTAATTTTTATTTTAACCATTGTAAGTTCTGATAACTAGTCCAGGAAAATATAAGATAAACTCCAGACTGAATATATCTCCGTAAAACAACAATTAAGACAGGTTTGTTGTTCCTTATTTTTCTTTTGCTAAATTGCTAATTTTGTGCTTAAGTGGTCAGGAATGTTGTTCCTTAGTTGATTTGGAGTTACAAATACATACTGTGTAGTTAAACAATTCAGCTTAACTATTGCGCTAAAATCCACGTCCATGATGTAACATATTTTCTCAAATTTAGTTTAATTCACATTGTCGTTTGTATCAGTGACCACAAAAATATTAATAACAAGAACTTGTTGTAGTCCATTAAACTAATCCACGTTTTTCTAACACTAATCCGCGTTTAGACCGATTTAAAAATAGATAATTAGATTATCATAAGTCTTCGACAGATCACATTTTAGAATGTAATATATGAAACTATAATATTATTAATTAATGTACTCATGGTGATACATATGTAAATTACATGCTTCATAATATGATCGGACATTGGTGAAGAGAGAGATTTAGATAATCAAACACCAAATATAAATAGCCTCTAAAGCTGATCAGGCCAGAGAAATGATTCAATAGCGAAGACCCTCTTGTCTTCAAGAGATCCTTCGAAGGAGATTCCATATTGTTTGAGGAGCAAGTCAAGGCTGAGATCATCCATGGCTTCATAATCAGACTTGGAGTATCTAGGGTAGTGAAGAGGAACTTGAAACCCACTTGGAAATTCCTCTTTCTCGATCATCTTTATTTTGTTGTGGGTGTTTACGAAGTTGCTGGTTCGATCGATTTGGTTTGAGCAGCCAAACATTTGAGTGAAAGCCGGAGGTAATAGGCATTTCATTCCCATTGTGTCTGGTTGGTTTTAAGTGTTTACAAGTGGTTATAGTAAGAAGAAGAAGCTCAAACTCAAAGGGAAGCTTGGAGAATTGGTTATAGTAAGACGGCCAAAGAGACTTTGTATTTATACAGATATTAAAGTCCCCGTGGCTGTACTAGCATCGACCAATGTTTGGAGTGTAATGTATATTGTGGCTTGGTGTGCAAGGAGAATGAAGAAAAAGTAGGCGAACGTATTTAATATACACATATTAAAGAGGGAGGCCCCTTTTCAATTAAGACAATCGAATTATTTGGAGCCATTCATATGAGTTTCATGTTTCTGTGGTCGTCGTGATGATGTGTCTGGCTTTACAACATTACAATTGAAAATATCTGTCCTTTTTAAGCTATGATCATGGGATTTATTCAACTTTTAGGTTTACGCTGCATATATCTAAAATAAAACAGAGTATAGTCACCTAATTTGTCGTCAAACTCACAACTATTATGAGAAAAAAATAACTAATTTGATGCTTAAAAGTAATTAGTGAAATTATGTCTATAAAATAACCGTGTAGTTAATATTTTAGTGAAATTACTTAACCAGTTACGTTACCAATTCAGCATATGAGCATGCCAAACCCTCGTTGTTTGTTTTCAATTTGTGTGAGAATTTCAGGGTACGAGATAGATTCGTCCAAAGCAGTCTCGGTTTGTGTAAGAAAATAACATATACTTACAAGAGTGGAAAGAAGAAATATATGAATTCAACATTAAATCCAGTGAATAATAAACACCTGCCTTATTCAGATGATGTCAAAAGTAGGTACAATTTGTGAATCACTCGGAGTGTATTGATCAAAACGTTTTCAAGGTTTAAGTAAAAACCATAAGAAAAAAAAATCAGAAAAAAGCAACCTTTTGATTTCATTTTGGATCGTCAAAGTTGAAGAATTCAATCTCCACATAAAAAGTTAACCATCAGCTTGAAGAGTCTTCTGCAGGCAAATCGAAACAACCATCGGACCAGCCAAGTCCCCCAACGCGCAGCCTAAATTATATAAAAAACCATACACATCAACAACCATTGTTCCAAGCAAAAAAAAAATCGGAGTTATTAGTTAATGTCTTACCGATCCATTGCCCCGTGGAGGGACGCATGAGGCAAGAACAGATACCAGCTCCAATGGCAGCAAATACTAAAGAAGCACCACATCTTACTGTGATACCCACAACTTTGTTTCCAAGATCCTTGGCTTGCTCTGCTATCTCGACCTGTTCCTCCTCTTCTTCTTCGGGTTTGGGTTTTACATTCCGGACCACACATCTGTAGATTTCTATGCCTACTTGAACTGTCCATGATGCTGCAATTCCGAGGAAGTGTCCTGCGTAAAATAAATCCAATGACCAAACCATATATGTTAGAAAGTTATGGTAAAACTAAACAATGGGTGATCTTAAGACAGAACAAGCTTTTGATGGAAGGGTCACGGGTCCAAAGTATCTGTTACCACCATACCTCTTAGAGTTGTCTGACTGACTTTATAGATGTATAAATGTGTAGGCCACCCTCTCCCAGCCTTGCGTAAAGTAGACTGAGGCACATCTGCATATATATATATATATATATATATATATTTATCAGTTTTACTCACCGAGCTAATATGTTATACATTTTGGATTAGAATAACAAGTTTTGTTGTTGGGGGAAAGCAAAATAATAGAAGATGAGGTTTACCCTTTAGAAGTTTCCATGCCATACGCTGTGAGACATAACTAATAGCCAGCCTTTCGAGGACTCTCCTAGTTGTCACAACTGTGGTCTATATAGATCTCATATATATAAACCCCGAAATCAGCAGTTTAAATCACGATACAAACAAGAGAAAGATCTGTAACCATACTAACCTCGCGGGCGATCTGCTTGACTGACTTTTTAAGAGGAACAATCAGGTCTTTCCGGCGTTCTTCTTCCGCATCATTGTTTAGGAAATCATCATCCGGTTTAGGCTCCAGAAGAGGTAGATAAAACATGAGGAGAGATCTAACTGTGGTCATCGTAAGTGCCCTGAACTCGAAGGCCGAGAAGAGTGGTTTTGGTTGGATATTGTAAACCTTGGAGCTAGGAACGTATGTAGGCGTTTCAAACTGGAAAGCATCCGCAGACATCTTTCGTATAGCGGCGAGGTAATCATCATCTATCGCAGCTGGTGCCGCAGCATCACAATACGCAACTCGAGGCTCAAAAGAACTGTATATAACATAAAACAAATATTTGAATCATTGATAGGTTGAAACAACAAGACAATGAACAGCTGGATAAGAGTGCTGTTTCAGCTCAATCAAAACGAAAATAAATCTAGGCTTTAGATTAACGCTAATCTCATAAACGATTCTGCTTAACAATCCAATCATCTTATCCATCATGATCCAGTCAATAGAAATCGAAACAGAGCATCAATATTCAATACAAAATACATACCCGAAGAGAAACCTAGAGGCGAAAGGAGCAGTGGCGAAAGCAGATACGGCGGCGGCGGAAGACAGAGACGACTGTGAGTGGAAAGTGTGCTTGTTATGAGATTTCTTGAATAGATCTAAAACTATAGCTATTCCCGCCATTACTACAAAAGGTTAAATGATTCTCCCGATGGCTCTCGATCAGTAAAAAAGAAGATGACGATGACGATGAAGAAGAAAAGAGTAAATCTACGCTTGCTTATAGAGTAATCAACTAGTTGTAGATTTTCTAATCCATTTAAAAAGAATAATTTTCTCGAGAAAATAAAAACAGCTTATAAACGGGCAGCCAAAGAGACAAGACACAGAGAGAAAGAGAGAGAAGAGTTGTGTTGACTTTTCCCTTTTGACATTCTATCGTCGGTTTGACCCGTTATAGGCCCATCATATTCATTAACTATAAGCCCATTAGTGGCCCACTATGTCATAACACCATTCTATTTCACGCTTGTTCCACGACGCATTAAAACCTTAGGATCGGTTCAAATCATCTTCCTTTTATCTTTCCTGTGAGATGCCCATTTGGTATTCGTCATGCGTCAGCTGATTACCGCAGTCAAAGTCGTATCTTGGTGTTTTGCGGCGCTCTCCAGCTTGGATCATTGCTTCCACAGCTTCGTCTCTGGTCGCTCTGCAGATCTTCCTCTCACTGGCTTCTTCTCCGCTTTCTCTAATCCCAACTTCTTCTTCGTCCGTGTTATTTGATTCTCCCCTCCCAAAGCTGGAAACTTTACAGAGGCGTAGCTGTTTGTAGGAAGGAAGGATGTTAATGCATTAGAAGGGCTTTACTAACATGGCTATGAGTTGGCGTCAACGCTTGACATTCAGTAGTTAGTTCTTTATCTGAATTTGAAGAAGGGTTCGTATTGGCAAAAAAAATTGTGTGAGAATGATTATCATTTTGTGGAGTGGAAAGAGCATTTTGTCTCACAGGAGAGAGGGAACCGTCTTGTTCATTACTTCCTCAAGGATTTTACCGGTGAATCCATCTTAGCTCTGGTTGGCACTGAGAGAAGTGTTAGACACATGTTCTTATCTTGTCTCTGACGATTTTGTGCGTTTCTATGGTTCCGAGTTCTGCTGGCTTCAAATGGAGGTCGAGGAGAGAATTTGTCGACTGGCTCACTTCAATGCTTTCTAAGCAAACTACACAAGGAAACTGGTGGAGTGCGTGTTTATCTTTAAAGTTGTCTGTTGCATGGGGAATGAAGGGATTCTTTCTATGTGAGAGAGTCTCTTTTAACAATATAACTGGTTATTTATAGAACTTGTTTACTGTCGATTACAGAGACACCAAGATGTGATTCAGAGGAATCTAATGGATCTCCTGAATTTTCAAGCAATGGATTTCCTGCTCAGCGAGCTCAAGCAACAGAAGAGGTGATGTTTAGCTGCTTATTGCTTTAGACAATTAGTTACTGCATATTTACTCTCCTGTAATATTGATGGAAAAATCTCTCTCACAGTCCCGGCTTCCAGTAAACTTGAGGGTTCAAATTTGGGAGATTACGTGGTCAGGCGCTTCCTGGATGTGTGGCAAACAGCTCAAACATTACCCATCATTCTGTAGGAATGGGACAACGATAGGGGTAACTTGAAAACTTCGCATCAGAGAACTCTTGAGTATATATATCCCTGGTGGGAAGGTGTTGTAATTGCCACTGACAAACCGGAAGCTGAGGACTTGCAAATATATATCCCTGGTATGATTTAGTCAGTGTTTTCATATTTTCATCTCTGTCACTCACTAGTTGTCTCCACTATCTCCATCTTTCTCTTAGGGGCTGACATGTGTTTTGGTTGTCATGATGTTAGGTGAGAACTTATGCTTATCAGTGCACAGGAAGGATATTCGGATCTCCAGAGACTGGGTGGGAGACTGCTGGGTTGATATCGATCCTAACCCCGAAATACTCTCTCTTGTATCTTCTGATGTTAACCCGGAAGCCAAGGTTTCCATGTCTTCCACTCTTGCAAAAGATGCCAAGGCAAAGCCCATTGCAATGCCAGATATTGTGGAGGAGGCAGATATACTTGACATTTCGCTTGTAGATGATGGGGTTTGTTAAGAATGATGATGAAAGTATACTTTCGAAAGAAGAGAATAAAGAGGTTGTTGGACTTGGAAGTAACCAAACTAATACCGTGGAGGACCACAAGGAGGATGATGTTAACGGTAATGATGAGAAAGCTCGCAAATCAGAAACAGTCTTCACACTGTCAAAAACTACTACCACGCTGCTGACATCGTAAAGATGCTTTCTTGAGGTTATATATAATGATGGTTATTCTGGTACGTGCCACGTCTCGGAGAACTTTAGTGTTTTTGTTATGTATATATATTGACATAGTTTGCAGAAGAAAAAGAAGGAAGTGATTCTTGGTTTGACTTGGTTGGTACTGAGGAGAGACGAGTAGGTAAAAAGGTTGTATAGAAAAATTGAAGAGGCATGATTTTGGTGGTTGCATTTGTTTTGAACTTTTAACTAAGAATAGGATTTGTTTAGGGACTTGATTATCTTAAACCACTTTGTATCAGCTTGTACAAAACTTCTTATCTTAAAAACCAAAATCAAATATCTTTTTATAATAATAGTTTAAAAGCATGCAGATTCTGTTTCTCTCTGCGCTAAGATTTAGTACTAATTACACATGTATATTAAAGTATGATTAGGTCATCATCTCCTGTTAGATTAAACAGTACCCTTGTCAGTATTTTTCTCTAACCAAAGTGTTTAGAGTCTCAACCATTGATCTCCATATATGAACTCCCTCCCAAGAAAAGGCTTCACTTCATCTTGGGTGAGACTCTTAGACCACGGTACTCGACCTCCTCTCTCTGCTCCTCTTCCCCTGCAGTTATACTCCCCGAACAGTACCTTGCTGCAGAAACAAAGAAAAAAAACTCAAGTCTTTTTGCTGTTTTATTGAGACAGAACAACTTTAGTTTTTCTTCAGTTACCTTTGCCTGTCAGTGTCGTCCCAGTCACTCCAGCCCACAGGAGTGATGACATCAGCAATGTAACAGTTTGAATAAACAGTTCTCGAGTAGTTTCCCCAAGCTCTCCCCAGGAGAACTTTTCCTGTTCCTCCGATGTCACAGTTCACAAAGGAGAAACCAGTATCATCATTCTCTTCACTTCTATGGTGAGCTGCAATGGCGCCAAATCTCTTTGCGGTTGAGCGGATATCACAGTCCTGTGGTGTTGTTGTTTACACAAAACAACAGATCAACATTGTGTACATATTTTCTAATATACAAAAAAGGATTAAATAAAGATGAATTGTTGCCTGGTAAAGCGACTTGGCGTTGCCGAAGATGAAATCGACACTTCCTTGGATGTGGCATTGGTAAAAGTAGTGAGAACCAGTTGCATCATTAAGAGTGTCTTGTGATCCCAAAACCCTAACTTTATAGAACATTGCTTTGTCCCCTGTTACCCTTAGCGCTGCCGCTTGCTTCCCTTCCTCTCCCGCCTCTGCCACCACCGTGTTCTGCACTCAACTCATTCCACACGTTTCAAAATCCCATAACCTTGAAGAATATATAAATTCATAAATGCATGTAAAAGAAGAAGAAGAACACGAGAGAGGACCTCGAAAGTGATGGCCGTGGCGCAGAAGAAATCAGAGTCGATTGCAACAGTGGCGGTTCTGTATGTGCCGAGTTCAGTCCCATTGCCATAAGGGTCTGAGGACTTATCGCTCCAAGTAATGACCGTGTATTCCGCGTAACTCTCATTGCCTATGAACGATATGTACGGTTTTGTCCTCGGCACTATCACCTTCTCCCTGCAAGGATGAAATCATTATGACACAAAAAACAGAGCATATGAGAAACAGAGTATGACAAAACAGAGATTCTGAGAAACAGAGTATGACAAAGACAGAGATTCTGTAATAATAATAAAAACCGAGAATTTCGGAGAAGATATATATATATATATATATATATATATATATATATATAGAGAGAGATATTGTATTACAAAAACTACCCCACGTAGCTGATGTGTAAGATAACCCCCACTACCCCCAAGAACTTAGCTTCAACTGCTTTTAGTTAATTAAAAAAAAAATAAAAGAAACGTTTCTAATTTTTGATCAAAACACGGTTTCTGTCTTGAATCAGAATGTTTGATTTTACCTGTAAACGCCAGGAAGAATTAAGATTTTAACTCTCTGTGAATTGGAATCAGGAACCATATCAACAGCTCCTTGAACTGTAACAGAGTCTCCTCTTCCTCTCTTATCAACCACAATCACTCTGCTCGCGCTTACAGGCGCCAAATTATTTTCTTGATTAACCAAATTATCCTTCACCTTAACGTTGAAACTCTTCTCTGTTCCGACATCTTCCACAACTCTCATGTCTTCCCAGCTTATGTAATTCTTCAACTCGTTAGCTTTATCATCACTCTGCAACAGTCTCGATGATCCTGAACTCAGCAGAACCCAAAAACAGAGCAATAAAACCGCGGGAACAAAGGCTTTGTCTTTCATGGAGAATGTCTGTGCCAAAAAAAACTTGTAAATCAGAAGACAGAAACAAAGAGAAAAGTTAGTGTGTGTTTTGTTTCCTGAGTTGTGGAGAAAAAAAAACGTTTTCAGGTTTCGTGGAAGTGAGTTAGAGAAGAAAACTTGGCAAAGTTTACGTTTATATTTTACCTTGTAAGTTTTATTTTATGTTTGGGAGTCTTTAGAGGTGAAAGGTCGTGTGAGAAAGATGGGTTTAATAAATACGAGGAGCCTCTCTTTGTTCTGTCTTCTTCTTTTAACTCTTAAATCCGCATGAGATAAACTCTTATCATCTTTGTAATTAATTAAAAAATATATCATCAAGTTAAAATAAATTTTTAATTTTTGAAATAATTGTATTATATTTTAACATTTGTAATTATCTTCTTCTTGATTGATATTTTCATATTTGTAACAATGTAAGAATCAAAACGTTAAGTCTTTTAATAGTCAATTTATATATTTTCTGATAATATTGTTTTAGTTAAAAAAAATCTTTAGACTCATTATCTTGAAAATATATATTATAAGATAACTTTTAAGTCCAAAAACAGTTACAAGTTAAGTAATTTAAGTAGTTTAAATTGTTAAGTAATTAAAAAAATTACAAGTTAAGTAATTTAAATAAGTAATTTAGTTATTATAAATATAACTTTAAAGTAATTTAAATGTGATAATATTAAAGATTAAACTATCATATGCTAGAGAAGGATACATGTCTTTGATAGCTACGATATATTTTTCTTTTTGATAATCTGGAGTATTTGGTGGGTTGAGTCCCCAACCGATTATCTAACAAAGGTTTTTTAAAAATAAAACCAAACACAAGTTATAAAGTTTATGTTTACCAATAAGACTTATTATGATAATCAAAATAAATATAATAAAACTTATTATGAAACACTATCATTCTTAAAATCTAGATCATTGGCTATATTTTAGTAAATGATATCTTTATCAGAAGCTAAATAGTTATCTACTATCGTCACAACAAAAAATAGTTGTGTACTAAGTTTTTTTCTGATTTTTTTAATGTACTAAAATTCTGAAACATCATCAATAATGATCAGGATGATCTTTTTTTTTTTGAAGAAAAAAGTTGTTTACTATGCAAACTTAGAAATTAATTGTGTTTTTTTTGTAAAAGAAATTAATTAGTGTTCAAGTGTTATTTATTTGTACTTGTAGTGTCTGACATATCATAATATAGTCGATCAATTTTTTTTTTATAACGCCAATTTTTTTGAACTTTAGATAGAGTTTACATAATCCTCATGAAGAGGATGTTCAGTGATTCTAAAATATTTATAGAGAAACAATAGTCGTGTAAAATTGGTTGCTTCAGTTACACAAAAAAAAAAAATTGGTTGCTTTGAAATGGTATCACGTTACTAGAACAGTTAAGAGATATGCCTCGTCCAGTTTACAGGTCGATTTTGGTTTGAATACATTTCGATGGATTAACAAATTAAATAATCAAACTGAAAAAAACGTATATTGTGGATTGACTATTTTCTCATTTTGAAGGCAAAACAATAATTTGAATTATAAAGATCCAAAAGCTGAAGGAACTTGTAGCAGAAGTTAAGAACTTATGAGCAGAGTATGATAATACGGACAAAAAAATATATATAATAGTAAGATGAAGTTAGTGCAACTTCTTATAGTAGTACCTAAAATATTAGATTAACAATCATGAATCACGAAAAGATGAAGGCAAATCAGAAGAGAATTAACTAGAGGTGTGATTAAAGAAGAATGAAATCACGTCCACGTTTTTCAAGAATTTCGAAAAAACGAAAGCGCGTAATACACACGCGCCCCCAAATTTTCTCACAAACCTAACTCTTCGCGACTCCGCCGTTACGAACTTCGCTTGCCTCTCGGGCGCCAATCGGCGTTGCGGGAGGGCCCCCACTGCTCCCACCTTGTCCATCTTCCTCTCCGGCGTGATTGATGTTGGTCAGTGACTCTGCACTTGGTCTTCTTCGGCGTCTCCGTCAAAGGTTTGAGTTGTGCTTCGAGTTCTGGAGCCCTAGCGACTGCTCCATATCTCTGAACCTCTCTTAGCCGAGTTATGTGTCGCCTCTGCCAGCTTCTTTGTTATCCCGTCGGTGTGGTTCCATAACGTCGCTTTATGGCTGTCTCCGTCAAAGGCTATCTCGGGTGGCTCCGCTTGAGTTTTGAGGTCTCGGGACTTCTAGCATCTGTGAAGAAACGACATGTTCGTATCTTTGAAGATTCAAGCTCAAGTGATTTTGCTAATGAGTGTAGCTTTAATTAGCTCCTCGTCCCTCCTTTGTTTCGGTTTTGGCGTTGCTTGTTGTCTGAGTTTGATTTGCAGGTTGAACAGAATTGGGTAACGGAGTTTCTTTTGGATTCTTTGTGCTCGGGGTTCGCTTTGCTACTAGAGGAGATAGTAAGGCCCATGAGTGGTGATGCTGCCCCTTGTTTGTTACCGGCTTAGAGGACGAGTGCGGTCGTACGAGTTGAGCGCTATTAAACTTTTGCGGTTAGTGTTGTCCCCTCTTTTGCTAGAACTTGGACCAGTTCATTGTCCCTGCTCGGACCTAGAGGGCAGTCTTTGAGCGGGCGTGGTTCTGTTCTTCTGAGGAATAGCAAATTGCTTGGGCAACCGGATGAAACAACTTCTTGTTAGTGTTGCGTGTCTTGTTCCACTTGTTTTCAAGCTTCTCTTCTCTTACCTAGCTTGGTTCAACTGCTCACTCAGAATTTTCAAGTTTGTATCACTATCTTTAGTCCTGTTCGCTCTCAAGCAGAACGGCTAAGATATTGATTGATATTTGCTTCCATGTTTTTATCTTTTTTGCCATGGAATCAAGACCAGAGGTCTTATATCTTGTCAAATACATTATGTAAACCTCAATTTTCATTTTGAAATGATATTTACCATTTAGCAAAAAAAAAAAAGAAGAATGAAATTGCAGACATGATTTTGGGGTCTTGAGTTTTGGCGTTAATGTTCATCAATACTTAGGGTTACGTTTACTCATAAGAGTTACGTGTTCATATGCAAATGCAAAGATGTTTTATTTAACATATTCATATTGAGATTTAGAAAAAAAAAATTAAATAGGACGGTATCATTATGATATGTATATTTAAGAAAATGCATCATCGACATTGATAAACTTATATGGACATTACTTCTTGTATCGGGTTGGGTCATTTCCTTAGTGGGCTTAAATTGTCGATGCAGTATAAACGACGCCGTTAATGCTCATTTAGCCCCTATTGTTTTGATGAATGTAGAAAGCTAAAGTACACTTCTGTACTTGTGCTTGATCATCCTCTCTTCTCATACTTGCTTGCAAACTCCTTGATAGTCTCTGACTAAAGGAAAAATACGTATCTACACTAGTTCCACCCCACTACGGAAAAACAAATTGTTAGAGGAGGTTCTAGAGTAGAACCGACATTGGGTTAACCGGTATATTCGATATTGTTGATAACTATAAGTTAGTTAGAGATAAGTCTATGGTTGTTGTATAGATAAGGCTAAAGAGATATTCTAGAGATCTTGTTCTCTAAGTATATATGTGTTGTACGTAATCTCTGTGAATGATAAGTATTCTTCAAGTATCTCTGTTGTCTTTCATGGTATCAGAGCCACAAGAAAATTGAGTCGATTTTCGTTGTGAGTTTGACAAAGAGAATAAGAAGATATGAGTAAAGAGATCGTGAGTTCGTCAACTGAAGGGAGGACGTCTCCCTATTACCTTGCGCCTTCGGACAACCCCGGGACCTCCATCTCTCCGGTCGTCTTCTCCGGTGAGAATTATGCAGAGTGGTCGGCGGAGCTCGAAAATGCCTTGCGTGCCAAGCGAAAGATAGGCTTCATCGATGGGAGTCTTAAGCTTCCAAGTGAGACGGAGAAACCGGTTGAAGCTGAGATGTGGAGGACGGTGAACTCTATGATCGTCGGTTGGATCAGGGCATCCATCTCTCCGGTGATCCGATCAACGGTTCCTTTCACGCCTGACGCGTACAAGATGTGGATAGAGTTGAGGAAACGTTTTTCTGTTGGGAGTGCTGTGCGGGTACATCAACTCAAAGCTGAGTTGGCTTCATGTCGTCAGGATGGATCGAGTGTTATGGATTACTTTGGGAAGTTGTCACAAAAGTGGGAGGAGCTGTTGAGTTGTAAGCCGATCCCAACTTGTACATGTGCAGCATCAGAAGTCTATGCAAAGGAATATGAGGAGGAGAAAGTTCATCAATTCCTTATGGGGTTAGATGAGGCGAGGTTCAGTAATGTTTGTACTAACATTATTGGAATGGAGGTGCTTCCAGACCTTAACTCAGTCTACCAGAGAGTTATTCGAGAAGAGAAGAGACTTGGCGCGACGCGTCTTGAACCAAAAGAGGCTCCGGTTGGTTTTGTAGCTAAAGGAGAAGAGTCTCTGATGGCAGCTGTTGCAAGAGGAAGAAGCTCAGTGATCTGTGATAACTGTAAAAGGCCAGGACATGAGAAGAAGGAGTGCTGGCAAATCATCGGTTTCCCGGAGTGGTTTACAGAGAGGAATCAAGGAAGTGGAAGAGGTGGTAGAGGTAGTAGAGGACGAGGGAGATCAGGCTCCTCACGGGCCAACGCAGTGCAGACTCCGAGTGCTGCGTCGTCTGGACCTCAAGGAACGACAGTTCCTCCGCTGAGTGCAGAGCAGTGGGCGTCTCTCACTGCATTCATTGAGAGACAGAAGCCATCTCCGATCCCAGACAAGTTAAACGGTACGGTACAAACAGGTGAAGTAATCATTGACACAGGTGCTTCACATCACATGACTGGGGATCTTCTGTTACTTTCCGATGTTCGGAGTATTATACCTAGTCCAGTGAGTTTTGCCGATGGCAGTCATGTGATGGCTACCAAGAGCGGTAGTCTGCGGTTGTCAATGAACTTGACATTAGTTGATGTCCTTTATGTTCCGAACCTGAATTGTACTCTGTTATCTGTCGCTAAGCTGCTTCGACAGACAGGATGTTTGGCTGTGTTTTCTGATACATTGTGTGTTTTGCAGGACCGTTTTACGAGGACTCTGATTGGAGCCGGTGAAGTCAAAAATGGTGTTTATGTTTATCGGGATGTCACAGTGAGAAAAGGTCACAGAGTCAAGGCGTCGGAAGATCAGGCTGTGTGGCATCGTCGTCTGGGGCATCCTGCTTATGGTGTTTTGAGTTTTTTACCTTTTGTTGCTGGTTTTAAAGATGTTTCCAATAAGTTTGGAGGATGTGATATTTGTTTTCAGTCCAAACAAACAAGAGAAGTGTTTTCAGAAAGTCTTAATAAAAGTTCTTCTTCATTTGAGTTAATACATGTAGACCTTTGGGGTCCTTATCGCAAGCCGTCATCTTGTGGAGCAGTGTATTTCTTGACCATAGTAGATGACTTTTCCAGGGCCGTTTGGGTTCATCTCCTACTGGAGAAAGGTGAAGTCAAAACAGTTCTTCCGAACTTTATAGCTCTTACGGCTCGTCAGTTCGGAAAGACAGTCAGGACCGTGAGGAGTGATAACGGGACTGAGTTTATGTGTTTAACGAAGTATTTTGCAGAAGCATGAATTGTGCATCAGACATCTTGTGTGGCGACGCCTCAGCAAAATGGTCGTGTAGAGAGGAAGCATCGGCATATTTTAAATGTGGCAAGATCGATTTTGTTTCAGGCTGATCTCCCAGTGCGGTTTTGGGGAGAGAGTGTATTAACGGCGGCTTATCTTATCAACAGGACGCCAACGAAACTGCTAAAAGGAAAGATGCCGTATGAATGCTTGTTTGGGAAGCCTCCGTCGTATGGTGATATCAAGACGTTTGGGTGTTTGTGCTTTGCTCATAAGGCAAGAAGGGATAAAGACAAGTTCGGTGTACGGAGTGTGAAGTGTGTCTTTGTGGGCTATCCATTTGCTAAGAAGGGTTGGAAACTTTATGATTTGGAGAAGAAGGAATTCTTTGTGTCAAGAGATGTTGTTTTTGATGAAGAAAAATTTCCTTTTGCGGAGAAGAAGTTAAAAGACGCACCTATTGTTCTTCCACCTAGTGTTGCGCATTGTGATGAAGAAGATGTTCGGGAGACTGTGATTATGAGAGAAAGGGGAAGTGAGCAACCGGTATCAGGTAATGTCTCAGAAACAGAGACAAGCGAGGTCCGTGTTGAAGAACAGAGCGAAACAGAGGAGCAGTTGGGTCGTGGTCATCGTAAGACTACTCCGTCGGTGAGATTGCACGACTATGTTATGTATAATGCTCAAGCGCCTCCTGAGTCTCCTGATAAACATAACACTATTACCGGTCTCAAGTCAGAGGCCTCTGCAGATCGGTCAGGTAAGACACATAGTTTGTATCCTATAACCGATTATGTTTGTGATGCTTTCTTCTCAGATCATCATCAAGCTTTCTTGGCTGCGGTTAGTGCTGGTGTGATTCCTCGTAATTATAAAGAAGCTTTTGAAGATGAGAGATGGAACAAGGCAGTGAAAGGAGAAGTAACTGCTCTTGAGTTGAATCGCACATGGGATGTAGTTGATCTACCAAGTGGGAAGAAAGCTATAGGAAGCAAATGGGTGTTCACTATAAAGTACAATGCTGATGGTTCGATAGAAAGATACAAGGCTAGGCTCGTCTGTTGTGGTAATCATCAAGTAGAAGGAGAAGATTATGAAGAAACTTTTGCTCCGGTAGCCAAAATGGATACGGTGCGGACACTACTAGAGGTAGCTGCAGCTAAGAACTGGGAGGTGCACCAGATGGATGTGCATAATGCTTTTCTCCAAGGAGACTTAGAGGAGGAAGTGTACATGAGACTACCACCTGGATTTCACTCAGACGATCCTAATAAAGTTTGTAGGTTGAGGAAGTCTTTGTACGGATTGAAGCAGGCGCCGAGATGTTGGTTTGAGAAGCTGTCGGATGCGCTTAAGAGGCTTGGTTTTGAGCAATCATATGAAGACTACTCGTTGTTTTTTTTCGTTAAGGGGGAGAAGAGTATACGGGTTCTATGTTATGTAGATGACTTAATCATTGCAGGAAATGATCTTGAGTTGATAGAGAAGTTTAAGAAGCGTTTGAGTGAGACATTTCACATGAAAGATCTTGGGAAGGCTAAGTATTTTTTGGGTATAGAGATAGCAAGAGGACCACTGGGTATGTATCTCTCTCAAAGAAAGTATGCATTAGATATAATCAACGAGGCAGGATTGCTCAGGTGTAAGCCTGCGACAACTCCGATGGAAGTAAATCATCATCTTCTGCGCGATAAGAGCCCATTGTTGACGAATCCAGCAAAATTTCGGAGAGTGATTGGGCGTTTGGTGTACTTGACAGTGACGAGACCAGACTTGAGTTACTATGTTCATGTTCTTTCTCAGGTTATGCACGAGCCAAGAGAAGCTCACTGGGATGCAGCTATGAGAGTTATAAGATATCTCAAGGGTTATCCGGGTCAAGGGATAATGTTGAAAGCAGATAGTGATTTGCGTATACGAGCATATTGTGATTCTGATTGGGCTTCATGCCCACGCACGCGGAGGTCACTTTCAGCTTACATGGTATTGTTAGGAGATTCACCGATCGCGTGGAAGACGAAGAAACAGGATACTGTGTCCCATTCTTCCGCTGAAGCAGAGTACAGGGCAATGTCAGATGCCTTGAAGGAGCTTACGTGGTTAAAGAGATTATTGGCTGATCTTGGTGTTCGACATGAGGATCCTATGGACTTGTTTTGTGATAGCAAGTCCGCAATCTATATCGCAGCAAACCCAGTGTTTCACGAGCGTACGAAACATGTGGAGAAGGATTGTCACAGTGTTAGAGATGCAGTGAAAGCCAAGCTTATAGCTACAAGGCATGTACGGACGACTGAGCAGTTAGCAGATATATTAACCAAGGCGTTGGGGAGCTCGTCTTTCAGTTACTTGTTATCCAAGTTTGGAGTGTGCGATCTCCACGCTCCAACTTGAGGGGGAGTGTTAGAGGAGGTTCTAGAGTAGAACCGACATTGGGTTAACCGGTATATTCGGTATTGTTGATAACTATAAGTTAGTTAGAGATAAGTCTATGGTTGTTGTATAGATAAGGCTAAAGAGATATTCTAGAGATCTTGTTCTCTAAGTATATATGTGTTGTACGTAATCTCTGTGAATGATAAGTATTCTTCAAGTATCTCTGTTGTCTTTCACAAATTCATTGTTTTGAACCAATGAGCGCGGCCATATCCTTTGATCAAGAACAAGCTCAAGTACATACATTGGATATTTAGTGAAAATGTGCACTTCATTTTTGAGTTAAGAACCATTTGACAAGCATTATGAGAGCAAATCTTCTAAAGAGATTTAAGCTTCACACTAAGACGCGATTCCCAATCCAAAGTCAGTCGACGTGGACCGATTTAAACAGGTGGTTTCCGAAATATAGTCAGAGACGGACAACTCGAAGATTACGTGGCAAATTATAGTCGGAGCTGTTGGTAATTAATTAATTTACTGCTCGTAATTAAACATGTAAAATCAATTGGTAAATCTTGTGATTATTCATAATGAATGGATGTTGCAGCTGCAGTCATACCTTTCGTTCTTGTAGGCAGGGACGGACCCAGGTAAGTTGTGGGTGTGGCACGTGCCACACTATTGTGTTTTTTTCTTAAAGATTTTTGTTCAAAATTTAGGTAAGTGTCTTCATTTTATATGGTTATTACATTATGTGCCCCATGTAAAATATTTATATATCCTTACATTTAGTTATTCTTTCACTCTGTGCCCCATGTTTTATAATTTGCTGGGTCCGCCCCTGCTTATAGGAGTTGAATTCAGCAAAACAATAGAGGAAATCTACTAATTCTTTCGTTAACAGATTCCAACGGTCCCCACCAGTACATGCACACATGATGCTTATACTAACACTTAATTAATTAAAATTCAATACGCGAACTAACAAAATACGGGGTTTATATACAACGATCAGTTTTGTTATCTTTGTACTTAGCTTTTACGTTTAAGAGAATAAATAGTAAATCAGCCTTTCACCCGCACTCCCGTGCGGATATTTGTTCTTCATAATCACTACTATATATTTCACTTTTAACAACATACTCCCTATGTTCCACTTTAAGTGGAGTTTTAAGATTTTTATTTTGGTCCATAATATGTGATGTTCTCACTATTCTAGATAAAATTAAATGTCATTCAAATTTTGTGACCAATTACAAAATCATATACTATTTTGTTATTGGTTAAACTTGTTTTATTTAATGTGATTTTTATATAACCAAGATAAAGTGCATAAAATTTTGTATTTTCTTAATAATTATGTAAAAACCTTAAACATCACTTAAAATGGTACAGAGGGAGTACTAGATTTTGACCCGCACAACTGTGCGGGTTTTTTCTTTTTATATACTTTCGATTATATTAAAAGAGAAGTTATGACTTATTTCATGTGCGATATTTAAAATGGACCATCTCTTAGAAAGTCATTAGTTAAACTATATCTATCATTTAATTTTACATTATATCTATGTAACTAATTTAATCATAATATATTTTGATATCTTTTCATTTAGACATATATA
The DNA here is from genome assembly GCF_000801105.2 of Raphanus sativus. Taxonomy (NCBI): domain Eukaryota; kingdom Viridiplantae; phylum Streptophyta; class Magnoliopsida; order Brassicales; family Brassicaceae; genus Raphanus; species Raphanus sativus. The sequence continues at coordinate 8,232,405 of NC_079519.1, forward strand.
TATATATATATATACATATATTAAAAATTCATTTTTTTTTGAAAAAAATTCTAGCAAGATCTCAGTACTTCAAATTTGATGTAAATTTTTTCATCTAATTTTATAACTAAAACTAAAATATTGTTATACATTAATTTATACTCATTTATCATTTATAAAACAAAAATAATTGTTCTATCACATTTTATTTATTTTATAATCATAATCTTTAAGATTAAAATAATTATTATACTGAACTAAATATGATAAAGTTATATTAAATTTATATATTAATATACTAATATATTTTATTTTATAAATATAAATATTTATCTTAAAATAATATAGTATGTTACAAAAAAGGGTATCACATAAGAAATTAGATAATACATGTCTACAAATTAACATATCTTAAATTTACATATATAACAATATATTATCTAACATAAATAAACATAAAAATTGCTAAAAGTTAATCCAGACTTTGAAGTGGAGGTAAGAATTTAATATAATTTAAATATAAATTAATTTTAAAATATTTTGTTCCATGTATCTTTTGAATCCTTTAATAATAAATATACGTTACGATTTGAAACAATTGATTAATTACGACATGTAAACTATAAAATTATTTATACAAAATAATTACATAAATATTTTAATATATAATTGAAATCAATATATATCACTAATGATGTAAGATAAATATCTATAAATAAAATGAAACATCCGCGCGGTTGCGCGGGTCATAGTCTACTAATATTTTAATTCATACAACAAATATCTCTAAATTAATGTAATTTATATGTATTATATAAATCTAAAGGCCTATATTTTGTGGCTTATAATGTTATTACGATAAATTTTATTAATTTTGTAAAACAAAATTGAGAATATTAGGTAACAGTATCATTTTAAATAATTTGGTTTTATTTTTAAATTTTAAATGTATATGGAATTTAAATTAAATTGGATCACAGAGAAGAAATATTTTGAGATGCCTTTAAAACAACATTTTTTTTTAATAGAATTACAAAAAATATTTTTAAAAGAGAAACTATAATATATTGTAGTTGGATAAGATTGTTTTATTTAAAATAGAAATGAATATTTTTTCTAACAAAATATTTTAAAGATCTTTATTACATGTTTTTTTAAAAATTAATCAATTTAAATTCTTATAATCATTAAAACATTTAATTTTCGTTCATAAATAAAAAATAATTTGGAACTCTAATTATATTCTATTATAATTTAATTTTAAATTAAATAATTTTCGTAAGTAAGTTTTGAAATGATTCTGAAAATATTTTTCTAGAATTTTCTTAAACAATATTTATTTTAAATAAATATAAAGATATTAAAAGATATGATGATTAAGTTATGTAAATTTGATAAATTTTCTAGAGGATGGTCTCTTTAAAAATATCACACATATAAAAAGTCATGACTTCTGTTTTAATATAATAGATATTTATTTTCTTGTTATAGGTTCATACGTTATTGACTTTTGATATTGGTGTGTGATGTTCAACTTATTTAGCGTCCATTTATAAACTATATGATTGTGTTTCTCTTTTCTAAAAATTTCTTTTTTTCATTTCGCTTGGGAGTATAGAGTTTTACGCATATATGTGGGTTTTATTAAATTTTACTATAAATATTGTGATTTAAAATTGATTATAAATTTCAAATTTTATTTTGAGATTTTGTAACACAAATATATTATATAGACATACACATAAAAGAATAATGAAACAAAGTTACCAAAAAAACATTCAAAAACAAATGTAGATATTTGCAAATTTAATTTAGCAAGCCTAATTTAAGTTATTAAATTTGGCCATTTTGTTATGTTTAAAAATTTGGTACATCATATTTTACAGTCTCATAAGAACCGTCTATTGTGGACCTTATACCAGAATCTAAGTGATATCTTGCATATATACATGTTTTTAGCCTTCATATCTTGTGCATTTTGATCATATAGCTTAGAACTTAGTGTTTTTAGGATCCATATTGCATACATATGTCCCTATCAGGTGTTGGAGCATACTATGAGGTGATATGAAGTGTTTGAGAGTTTAAAAATCCAAAGAAGATGAAGAATGATGTTCAGCCAAGCAAATACTCACTTTGGACACGACTGGACCGGGGAGAGTAACCCGGGCGTGCAGGCCTGGACCGGAATGCCTGAACCGGGGAGAGTAACCCGGGCGTGCATGCCTGGACCGGAATGCCTGGACCGGGAAGAGTAACCCGGGCGTGCAGGCCTGGACCGGAATGCCTGGACCGGGGAGAGTAACTCGGGCGACTGCTGGACCGGTTTGCTCAGACCGGTCCGGTTCGACCCAATTCGACCTTGGGTCATTTTAAACACTATTTTGAAGTTCTAATTAGCCCTATACAAAGGGCATTCTAGTCTTTTATCATATGTGTCTCTCTTTACCCTAAACATAAGTATAAATATTTGTAATCTCCATTTTGGAGAGATTATCTTATTTTTCTCTTAAGAATCACAAAACCTTTTTAGGGTGAAAGTTCTTCCCTTTTGTTCTTGTGTTCTTAAGTGTTTATAATTTCATTTCTTGCTTTCTTAAACATGATTAAGCTTGGAAACCTCATGGGTTCAAGAGTAATCATGGTGATTAGTGAGTAATCAACTTTTGGATTCATGGGTTAGGGAGATTAAGGGTGATTAGGCTTGATCTAGGGTGTTTAGGTGTAGACCCTTCTTAATCCTTGCTAGTAGAGTGTTTTTAATGCTTCTTTAGAGCTGGCCTCTCTAAAGTTGAGTTATAGACATTTCCCACCCACAAGGTGTTCGATGAAATGTCTGAACCAACTCTCCTAAGCTTTTAACATACTCTACCAAAGAGATTTGTTGTTAAAGGTGTTAAGATGGCTATTAGACTTGTCATTAATGATTGCTTCCTAAACATTCAACCAAAGAGATTTGATGCTTGAGTTTTGGAAGTGAATGAGCATTCATCTAGAGATAGAGTTTGTTTACTCTTGTGTCTAGGTCTAAGGTAGATAGATTGATTGAAAGCTGACACTTTTAGATTAAGTTTGATCACCCAAGGTCTAAATCCCTTATCCCATGAGTCCTTTACTCTCATAATCTAAAGAAAGTCTCTTGCTTTATTGCATTTTTATTCCTATTTTAATATAATCTCTCATCTCATCTTGATAGCATTTAGCTTAAGCATGGTCTTGCATTCCTAGTGCTTCGCATTCTCTTAGAATTAGATTGACATCCTTTATACTTCAACATTTGAATAGGATCTTAGCAAAATCCTGTTATCACTAAGCCCATATATTATTTTTTCTCCGGAAAAAAATAGAAACATATTTATCTTTTACCAACTTTTCTCATTCTATTATAAATTTCTATATCTCTTTTTTTTAACAAAGAAATTTATGTATCTCTATCCTTATCTTTTTATGGTGCCGACCTTTTGCCTTGCCAGTTCTTTCTAAACAATCAAGAAAAATATATTGAAGTTTTCACGCAAATGATAAATCTACTAATTTCTACTGCAGATTTTGGCATAAATATTCTCTGTTGCTTTGTTTTTTAATTATCACAATTTTAGGAGTAGTTTTGGAATGTTTTTGGAATATTCTTTGTTGATAAAAATTAGAAATAATTATAACTTGCCAACCAAGTTTAATGGAGAACCAAAAAATATACGATAATTAAATTCTAAATTTTTATATATGGAAATTTTTTAAAAGAGAATTTATTGAATTTTTAAATGCAGAGTGCTTAGAATTAGAAAAAAATATCCTTAGTTGATTTGTTTTTGATTTGCAAATATTTTATATGGAAATTTCGAAATGTATGAGTGATATGGGTCATAAAAAATTTCCAAGCCCAAATTTAATTATATGGCAACGAAATTTAAGAAAAAAAAATATTTGATTTGTTGTGATGGCAGTGGTATAGGTATGTAATTTTTGTGCAACTCTAAAAGCTAATTCATTTTTGTACTTAAGCTTTATAAGATAAAATCCCATTTCTTATCTATCTTATTAAAACAGAAGTACACATATAGAAATATACTTTGAGTTTTCCTTTATTTACTAGCCAATGCCACTGAGAATTATTTTTAGTTTAACATTAAAAATTAATGTCTTTTCCACTTCTACTTTATTTATTTTCTAAACTAATGCAAACTAACTACAATAAAGGAAACTAATTAAAACAACGATGTGCTTTTCTTATCCAGCTATACCATGTTTTCCTTTACCACATAACGTTTCCCCTGCAATATCAAATAAGCACAATCATAATTAGGATTGATTTCAGTAGTTTGAAGTCAAAATTCAAAACGATGTCATGTTTATGGAAATGTAAGTCAGTTCATAGCAACTATAACAAATGTAAAAGTTAACATCTTACATATATTTTAATAAGTTTAATCACCACCCAACATCCAATACTTTTATGTTGGTTAAATTTCGAGAATAATAATACATGAAAATTCACAGCCAACCAAAAAATCTATCAAATCTACAAACTTTCCTATTTATTTGGTAAAAATCAAAACATACCATCAACAAAATCATTAATTATAATCTGGAATATTATAATTCCCCTGTTAATATTTACATTTACGCCTATAATAAAGGAAAATCTTATTGTTTCGTTTTATAATTTGAAATATTATAATTCCCCTACACTTGCATAACAAGCACAAAATCTTATCGTTTCCTATTTTAAATCATAACAAGCACCAAGTATTTAAGGAAAATTTAATATATGATGGCACACACAATTCAAACTAACACCAACGATATCTAAGTCTGTCCTATATTTTGGGATATTAATGATAAAAAAGAATCAACAAAATATTCTATTCATTAATTATGGCGTCATATGCCTTGCAAATTAGGCTAAGATATCCCCTATAGGGCTTTGTCCCTCCACTATATATTCTGCCCGACTTCAACTCATATTCTACACATTCTTTTGCAAAGCACCTCACAAAAAAACATGTCTGCTAACAATAAGTTTCATTTGATCAGCGATCTCAAATCTGTTTTCTAATTTCATAATAAAATTTTAAATTTCACATGCTCAGTTTCAATTAAGATAGATGAGTTATATAGAAATAATATTACGCCTAATATGACTTACTTATTAATTAAACTATAAATATTCAAACTCACTTTTAAAAAAATAAAATTATTTTCATTTATAAAATTTATTATACAATTTACCGTTACAGATGAATAACCATATTAAATTCATTGATCTCAAATACATTACTAATTTGTCAAAATTGTTGTATGGGTTTTATATATAGTATATCATAGACTAACAACATATAATTTTATAACAAAACAAAATTCAAAATGAATACCCGCCCGGTCGGGCGGGTCAAAGTCTAGTTACATTGGTTAAGGGGCAATCAAACCCAGGTTGGAGCAAAGACTCACCCAACAGTTAACCACAATGCCAAATACGATTTAGTCTCTATATTTTCTATCATTTTCTATTTATACCTAATAAATATTTTATTTTACTATCTTCTTTCTTTCTTTCTAAGAAAAAGAAAATCGGAATCTCTCAAATATCCGTCATTCCATTATTCATCACCTGCTTCGATAATGAAACTAAATTTTGACCCGCATTTTTAAAGAACAGGATATTTTGTGATAAAAATCATATTAACAATATTTTAAAAGTTTTGTTAATTTGATGGAATATTTCTACTTAAATTATTTTATATTTTAATCGTTTTTATATCCGACTTATACCAGTGACTTATACCAGCGATCGAACCACTAAACCAGTGATCTAATATGTAATCATGTTTGGATTCTAAAAAATATCAATTACCCGATAAAAATCGCAAAAAACCTGCTTAAACCTGAGATTAACCGGTTGAACGGATGATTGACTGATACGTAATCCATTTAATATATTGATATAAATATATATTTTTCTTTTATTCATTTGACTATATAATTATATATCAGTAAACATATTTCACTTATAATTATATATCAGTAAACATATATAATTCATAATAAAATATGTAGGAATAAAATTAATTTTAAAGTTTTACCTATGGTTTAATAATATAGATTATCATATGTATGTATATATATATGATGTTTTGAAAAATTTCACCTATTTCAAAGAGGTGGCTTACATAATAGAAAATATTTTCGGCTTGGAACAGAGATGAGAAAACTTACGCTAGTTGTAATTAAATAGTAATGTGTATTTTGTAAGATTTTACATTATTTGTAAATTGATTTGTATATGTATCATGACCATAACCAATCTCAACGAAAAAGATAACATGGCTTTGAAAAATCAAAAATGTGATTGAGTTCCAAAAAAAAGGCTTTGAAAAATGTGATATAACACTAATTGAATTGTGACGTTTACAATTTTCCTTATAAGAATTTATATTTTTCAGTAAAGTATTTTAAATATGACAATGACTATTAAATTCTGTATCATCATTAATGTAAATTATATATATAGATTTTTTTTGGCAAGACTATTTTATTTTTGATGAAATACCAAAAATAGCTAAAGTGACATGACATTTACATGAAAGTGTGTGATTTATCTATAGGAGAATGAGTATGCTACTCTAATAAATGCAAAACACTAGGCTAACTTCGAACCATCTCCTGAGTACTCCCTCCAAATTGTGTGCGCCTGTATATTGTAAAGAGGTAATATGTTTTCGAGTGGATCTATCAATGGTACTCCAAGTTTATCCACTGTGATACAGGTCCAGCATGCCGACTTGAGTTCCTCTCTCTCCATACCAAGCATATCACAGTTTAAAAGAGTAGCCGTGTGAGGATACTATCTAGCTTGTTCATGGGATGGGTCAGAAATCTTGTGACTGTATCATTCCAGTCCAGAGTGATGGAAGTCCCGAGAAGTCTTCCTGCAACATTTCCCCAGACAGTGAAAGCGTAGAGGCAGACAAAAAATAAATGATCCCTACGTTCTTCCCTTTCACCACAGAAGACACAAGTCACACAACGGACAATTCTCCAAAGTCCCATACGAAATAGCGAATCAGTAGACAGCCTGTCTTGAATTTCGTATGAGACTTTGGATATATATCATAATAATTAATAACTCATATACAATCATCATAAATTTATAAACAAATATTTATATATCACACTAATAAGAATATAAACCAAATACAGTAACAAATATATTGTTTACATCAACTTTATATCATATATATATAATCAAAATTAGTTGTAAATGTGCAAAATAAATAAAAAAACGAAAACAATACTAATCAAATATTTTTGATAGTGCAATGATTAAAGGTTTATTTAAATTTACTGGTTCATTATATTAATTAAAAAATTAATTTTTGCCAGTTTAACATTTTTTAATTAAACCAAACAAAATTCAAAGTTTATTATGATTTATAAATTTAAATATATACATATATAAGACTTGCTGATAAGAGAAATGTCTAAAATAAATAAGAATTAAAATAAATATAATATAAATTTAAAATAAAATGTAATCTTAACTCTATTGATATTTAAAAAATTAAAATGAAATAGTTAAAGCAAATAAAAAATAAGACTAAAAAGGATATATTTATGTTTTTATTTTTATTATTCTAAACTGATGAAGTTAAAATATAAAATAATAATTTCAAAATATAAACTAATTTTTATAAAAATAAAAAGAATTTTTTATTTAAAATTATTTTTATGTGCTGGCACATTAATATTATATTATTAGAGTTTATATATCTAAATGTAGACATATTTTAAACTAGGTGATAAGAAACTTATTTAAAATATAATTTAATTTTTTTGTAATTTATTTTGTAAAATGTACTCTTAACTCTACTGATATTTAAATAAAATCAAAGTGAAATTTTTAAATCAAAATAAAAGGAATAAAAGTACAAAAACACATTTATGATTTTATTTTTAATTTCCAAACTGGTAAAGTTACAATAGAAAATACTAATGTCTCAATATAAAATAATTTTTCTTTAAAAAAACATTATATTCAAAATTATTAATTATGTGTATGGCGCAGAAAAGCTCTTAGTAAAATAATATAGTATCATATAAAAAATAACAAAACATGTTAACCAAAGAGAGGATGGGGTATCAAGTACTCAAATATGAAGCGTAATAGTTCACCTAAGTAACCTTAATTAGAAAAAGAGGTATCCTTCAGTAAAGTCGAAATGTGCGAAGAAATTAAAAACGGAACCATAAATTCCATGGCGAAGACGTTATTAGGTTTAGTGTGAACTATGTGGAAATGAATGGGTCTAAATTATTAGGGATTTAGGGTTATTATATAACCTTTCGATATTTCAGGCATATCTCTTTGGGTATCAGGTATTACCCGATCGGATCTAGGTATCCAATATCCTCTCAAATAATATCCATTCAAAATTTTATAATCGGATCGAGTTTTTGGATCGGGTAAAATGTCCCGGCTTTATTTTTACAACTTCTCTGGAATTACATAAACATATATGTTGAGGCATAACTTAATATAAAGGGTCGATTATCCTAATTAATGTCCATATTGAGTGAGATTTTTTTTTTAAATAACCATGTATATCTTTGAATGATAGATGTGACAATTTATTACCTAACCGGACGAGAACTCCTTTTTGCGTGTGCCAGTAAATATGTACAGTGTTGGACTTGCGATCATATGTGTTAATATATTCTATTTATAATCATATAGTAGAGAGAGAGAGAGAGAGAGAGAGAGAGAGAGAGAGAGAGAGAGAGAGAGTATACAGATAAATGTAGTATCTTATGATAAATGTATAAAATAGAGCTATGCTATATGAATGTATAATATAGTATACAGATAAACCACATTTTATATAGTACAATCAAGAATTGATAAATTTAATATCTGTTTAATTTTTCGAAAAAATTATAAATAGAAAAATGTGTGTGTTTTATACAGTTATATATAAAATTAAATAATTGTTCGTAAGATACTATTACTGGTTACATTACTGAGGGTCAGATATGTATTGACAAGCAACTTTACAACAACCAGGTGTGATATATTTACTCATTTTGCTTATCGGTGATAATTGTTTTCTAAGACACAAATACAAAAGGTTTCTCATCTATCTACAAAGATCTCTAAGTTAAAACTCTTAAACAAATATATTCTCTAAGAGCATCTCCAACTCTACTCCATTTTTCCTCCAAAATAGAGTAAAAGTGAATATGAAGTAACCCAACTCCATATCTCACTTCATAATAGTGTTTACTCCATAAATAGAGTAATCTAATTTTTATTTGTTCATAATGGAGTGAGAAATAGAATAGGGTTAGAATATTTTTACAGATAAATGTAGTATCTTATGATAAATGTATAAAATAGAGCTATGCTATATGAATGTATAATATAGTATACAGATAAACCACATTTTATATAGTACAATCAAGAATTGATAAATTTAATATCTGTTTAATTTTTCGAAAAAATTATAAATAGAAAAATGTGTGTGTTTTATACAGTTATATATAAAATTAAATAATTGTTCGTAAGATACTATTACTGGTTACATTACTGAGGGTCGGATATGTATTGACAAGCAACTTTACAACAACCAGGTGTGATATATTTACTCATTTTGCTTATCGGTGATAATTGTTTTCTAAGACACAAATACAAAAGGTTTCTCATCTATCTACAAAGATCTCTAAGTTAAAACTCTTAAACAAACATATTCTCTAAGAGCATCTCCAACCCTACTCCATTTTTCCTCTAAAATAGAGTAAAAGTGAATATGAAGTAACTCAACTCCATATTTCACTCCATAATAGTGTTTACTCCATAAATAGAGTAATCTAATTTTTATTTGTTCATAATGGAGTGAGAAATAGAATAGGGTTAGAATATTTTTACTCTATTTTCATTTTTACTCCATTTGAAAGGGAAAAATGGAATATTACATTGGAGATCTCTAAGTTACATGAAGGGTTAAATCTGCTTAAATCTGAATGACATTTAAAACTCAAAACAATAAAGTATTATGAAAGTAAATACTGCATTGTTAAGGTTGCAGTTACAGTGGTCGTCCTATGAGAACTAAAGATTGTAAGTTATAGTTACGCAATCAAATAATCAAACTCCAAAAGTAAAGGACGTGATCTCGCTAAGATCATTTGGAGAAAAAAAAAGGCATAAGTATTGGAGTCACTTATCTTTGTATTAATCCATACAAAGACGCATTAAACCATATAAATTAATATTTTTGAAGTTACTTAACATTTTTGAAAAAAAATAATATATATATATCTTAACTTAGAAGATTTTCAGCAAGAACTTTAATAAACATGAATGTTGGTAATTTTATAAATATCACTAATTCAGTTATAAATTTCATTCAGTAATCTTAATATTGACTAATATACATGAATAAATAATAAAATTTTAAACAATTTTTATAGTTTTACAGAAAATGAAAATTTATTAAACATTGACACATAAGACTTACATAGAAGATTTTTCATAAGAAAACGAAGAACACATGTATTTAATGCTCTTCAAAATTCTTGAATCTTTGATCAATTATGCTTTGGGCTGACAGTACTCCGCACACGTATCGTAGGTAAGTGTACAGAATCTCTCCTTTCCCAAACAGCAATAACAATTAAAGTTTCCAGGCACACAAGTTTCTGGAAAGCACGGTGGTAAATTTATTTTGCTTCCCTCAAGGCCCTCCATGTTTCTACCTATCATAGAATTAAAGCAATGATATGAGTCACGAGTGTGATTACACTGATAATGATGAAAGTTGATGAGCAAACCCTAAAAGAACATGCATATGTACTTACTTTCAAGACGACCAAAAAGCAAAATGAGGATGATGCAAAAGATAGCACAATTGGATGACGACATTGTGATGACTGATGATTAATTCTTTTCACAATTTTTTTGCCTTTGTTATATGATGATCAAAACCATATATATCTAATTTGTGGTACGTCTTCTTTTAAAAAGAAATTGTGGTACGTCTTTCTTTCGTATGGTAGTCAATGGAATAAAATCTGTAACTAAAATTGTTTTGACTAACTTTAATTCCAAAAATCTCTATAACATTATTTAAAAAATTCTCATATTAATTCTTAATGGTTAATTATAATGATAGCTTTAATTAGTAATTAACTTTATCAATAAATGCTATATTGTTCATATCATTTATTAACTTTTTTTGTTTATATTTATTTCCAAATTATCTTATTATCAAAAAGGCAATATCTATAATATAAATTTATATAGTAGCTAATCTTTTAAATTAGAGTCCTATGACTTTCTTATGTGTGACTTTTTATTTGGACCATCCCCTGAAATTTTTATCATATTATACATATTTAGTTATAATATCTTTTAATATTTTGATCTTTTGTTTGAAATACAAATAAACAACTTTCTTTTACAATTCTAACAATTTTTTTTCAGAAATTTTTTTCGTAATTAATTTATTCAAATTCTAACTATTATTGAAATATAGTTAGCAATTAAAAATTAAATTGGTTGTGATTTCGAAAACAAAAGTTAAAATAATATAAAATATTTAAGAGTTTTGTGCAAAATGACTCAATATTCAAATTCAAACATAAAACTGTCCCATGACTTCTTTTGTAACTTTCATTTGCCATATTCATCCCAAAAGTTCGGATTATTCACAAAAATACCATTATTTTTTTCTTTTCAAAAATTAATATTTACTCTATCATCCTCATCTTCATCGAATATTTACAGTATTGTCATTGTCACGAAAACACCAACCATCTTGAACAACCAATTTGAAACTCTTAATGCACCTAAAAATCGACTTTCACTCTTTTATCTCATTTTTTATGGACTAAAATAACATCTCTTTCACTTTCTCTCAATATTCATCCAAAAAATTAACCTAAGATTTTGATTCTAAAAATTTTAAGGTTACAGAGCCATTTAAGCTCATGATTCTTGGTCATTAACAAGTGGGTTGTTTTTGTGTTGAATGTGTTTGAAGAAGCTAAACAAGTTATTTCAATGGTTGAAAGTATGAAATCAATTTTTTCCATATATGTTCACTCAGAAGAATTCCGTATAAGTAGAAAAATTATTGGGTCAGTCGAAATTAATTTTCAAAACTACTGGGCTATACACTAATGGTGTCTACTCTTTTTCCGAATTAAAGGCGACGTTTCAATGTATTAAAAAGATTTTTTTAATCCAATGTTTTTAAAGCCACATGATGGCTTTCGCATTCTTCTTGTGGTTGGCGCGAACCCGACTCAAAATCAGTCGACGTGGCCCGATTTGAACGGGTCGTTTCCAAAATATATTCCCACCCCTCGGAGAACTTGATTTCTGAGCCACGGTGGCGACGATGGAGGCAGCTTCTTCTTCTTCTCTGCGTATGGTTCCGTCTTTGTGGACCGTTGGGTCAGGATCTCGTCAGAAGAAATCGACGGTTAGTTTTGTTTCTCGGGGAAGAAGTAACGGTTTGATGATAAGTAACCGACGGTTCAGAACGCCGTCAGCTCTAGGTGAACTCGCTGACACGGTGGCGGAGACAGGCAAATCGGAGATTACGTGGCAAATCATAGTTGGAGCTGTCGGTAATTACCATAATTTGACTGGTCGTAGTTAATCGTGTAAGTTGATTCAAGTACATCTAATGATTATTATCGTTATTGATAATAACGATAATTCAGCAAAAGAATAGTATGTGACGTAATATAAGAATATCCATATATTATCTATTTTTAGAAATGTCCATTGTAATTGAGATAATTTTGGTTTCAGATTGAACAGAAGAGATGTGAAGAATGTAGAGGATCAGGACTTGTTTTTAGAGACAAGAAATACTTTCGTTGTCCAGGATGTGGTAAAACTTTCGGTTTATCTCTTTCTTCTTTTAAATTTTTGAGAAAACAGTTAATACAACTATACAAGAAGTTTAGAGATTTTGGATCTTATTTGCATCCATGGCAGTCATGGAGAAGATTCTTTACAGGCTGATAATGATCTATGATGATGATCTATCTCTGCAAATATGAAGGCAAGAGAGGATAATGGAAGATATTCTCGATTACAATTAAATGCATGTTTGCGTATTTTTCAACACATTTTGGAATTTCGAAAAAAAAGAGAATCAAATATATTGTGATAGTTTAAAACTAAAGACCAATATCACTCTCACATATCGATAGGTCATAGATTATAGAGGACAATCTTGTTCCATTCCAAAACTAAGAAGAATAAAGATAATAGCCCTGTACGTTAGGGAAACGCGGTGACTGTCACGAGCGTCACAAATTCTAAAGGGAAAAAGGGAAGAAAATTGAACGAATCACTGTTTTTAAACGCAGAGAAGACGCAGAGGAAAGAGAATGAAGGTAAACAGCAGCTGTTATTTTTGACGTTGCCGGAATTTGCCAAATCCTTGTAATTCCTCCGTTGCCGAAACAATGAAGGAATTCCAGTCGCTGGTCGGCGGGGGGCCGGGGGCTAATGAATGGAAGCAACTAGCTTTTTTTTTGTTGTTTTAGTTGTGTTACTGTGAAAAGTTTCTTTTACCCATTGTGACTCAATCTTACTAATAGGACTGGGCAAAAAATCCGAACCCGAAAAATCAAACCGAACCCGATCCGAAAAAGTAGCACCGAACCCGAACCAAAATTGATTAAATATCTGAACGGATTCAAAATTTTGGTATTTAAAGAACCGAAACCGAATCCGATCCGAACCGAAATATTTTGGGTACCCGAATGTATCCGAAATAAATTTATATACTTAAATATATACATTATTTTTATGTGTAATGTATATTAAAAATATTTAAAATATATAAGATACCTTTAAGTTTTCCAAAAAATTCGGAAAATATATGCAAATAGTCAAAAGTAAATGTTTAAAATAGCTAAAGTATACTGAAAACCCCAAAATAGTTAAATATCTATTGATTCTTTATCCAAATATTCAAAGAAAACCAATTTATATGTTAAATTAAGGTATTTTGACATATATGTTATGAAAATTTATATGTAATATATTATATTTCTTATAGATTTTGAAAATTTAAAGTATATAATGAATTTTGAAAATTTAAAAACATTTTAAATAGGTTATCCGAACCCGAACCGAACCCGGAAAGATCCGAACCGAACTCGAACCGAAATTTAGAAATATCCGAATGGGGTTGAAATCTTTGACCCCGAAAACCCGAAACCTAAATGGACTGAACCGAAACCCGAATGGGTACCCGAACGCCCAGTCCTACTTACTAAGATGTTGTTGTCTAATCTATTTAACGATCATTACTTTCTCGCAACTAAAGAAATATTTCCAACGGTAAGAGTAATATAGGAATTAAGACTAGCCATTTTGTGAAATTATCCCTCGTTAAAATATATTTACAAAATAGAGAGAATGCAGCAGAAGAGGTGTAGTTAAACAAAAGAGACGTCTATCTACCGATACTATTAAAACAGAAACATGATCTATTGATATAAATTATGTGGTTTCATGTACCATGTGCAGTAAAAAAATTAAAATATATTTTTAACGGTAAAAATTATATTTTAAAAATAAGTTTTTATTAATACTGCAAATTTTTTTCTTATCAATATTTTAATATAAATTTGATTAAATTAAATATAAAATTAAGATAAAAACATGCATGTATATATTTAAAATTATAATCCATTTATTTTAATTAAATATATCAAATAAATTTGTAAAAATTGCATAATTGTCAAAAGTTAAAACTAAACAATATTTATAAAAAAATTAGATATATAAGAAACTAATAATTTTACGATTAAATTTTTATAATTTTCTAAAAAAATTGTATACATTTTTTAATTATAATTTTCTAAACAAATTGTATACATTTTGAAAATTTTAGTAATAGAATTCTATCATTTTAAAATATATAATTAAATGATATTTCAAAATTTTAATGCTAGATTTGAATATATTTATTTTAATGATGATTTATGAGTTATTACCATATTCTAGTAAATGTTTTTTAAAAAATCGACATTAAATGTAATATATGAGTTATTAACATATTTTTAAAAAATTACCAAAAATATAAATTAATATTAAATGTAATTGCCTATGTCATATTAAACTATAAGACATGTCATCAATTTTAGTAACAATGTCATATTATTTTGTGAAAATGATTGTAGAAATGACATGTGGCAAAATCACTTTTCAAATAATGTATAGGGGATGTGGTCCAATTATTTTGATGCAATTATTAAACCATCGTATAAAAGAAATATAATTAAAAAAATACAAATATGATTAAAAGAAAAAAAATATAAAAATTAAATTTCTAAAAAATATAAAACAAAAAATAAACCTGCCTTTTTAAGAGCAGATCATAATCTACTTTATACAAGTAAAAAAGAAACATTTTGAAAAAAATCTACTTATTCAAATTTGTTGGACTCTTTCGTTTAGATTTAATTTTTATTTTGTTCTTATCTTATATTTGTAACACTACTTTACTCAATAAAATTATACCATATATTTATCCGATTTTTATTCCTTTTATGAGATAACCACTATAAAAACCACGTATGTTTTTATCTTTAAATTAAAAGCACGTTGGTTGACAAAGAGGAAAGAGATACTGCCATTGCTGTGGATGTGATTATCCCATACACTCAAACTCTAATTGTGGATGCTGCTTCTGAATCGGTTCAGAATGAGATTGTCCCTCACACTCCAACTTCAAACGTGGAAGCTTTGTCTATTCAGTTTTAGCTCTAGATGCTGCTACTACCGTTGAGGACAAATCAAAGCAAGATACATCAAAAGGGAATGTTGGACAAGGCTACCCAAAATCTATCTTTGAACAACGTGCATTCATGGCTAATACTCCAAGCATCTCTCACAAAACTTTAGTCTCTTCAAAAGAGACTCCTTCTTCTACTACTAACCAAGTCTCAACAAATTCTGTTCTAGCGAGTTGTGGAATCCGCAAGAGTTTGTCTAGTTCTAATTTACTCACTAATCGTTTTAGCTCTTTATCTTCAGATGATGAAGATGAATCATTAGTATCAGATGAAGAGGTGGACCCAAAAGAAAATTTGTCTCCGGCAGGCAAAGTATTTCTTCGGGGTAGACCGGTTAAGCCATCCACAAAGGCTAAAGAGATGCAATCACATTATGTAGCTCGTGGACGGGGTAATGGAAATCGAGATCAAGGTAAAAGAGGTGGGCGTGGATAATTCATCACATTGAGAAACGGCCAAAACAAAAAACGGCTACTTTCTCTCTCATCACCCAAAAAGGCGATTTGTTCAACCCCTTCCAGCCACCGTGCCTCAAATCTCCGCCGCTCACCGGCGTCTGATTAGGCGTCGGGTCCTCGCCGAGCTATCCTCTCCGTCGCCGCCTCGCGAGATGGGGAAGAAAAAAGCAAAGAAACCCTCGCCCTCGAAGCCGCCCAAGTCTTCAAGCGCGTCGCCGCCGTCGAAAAACTCTTCCTCGCCGTCGACTGCGCATCCCGTACAAGATGAAATCGCAGATCTCCCTTCTCCTGCCTCAGTGGAAGTTTCTGATGCCCTCCAGTGCTGTAAAGCTGTTGAGGTTGCTCAACCCACCCGAGACATCGCAGATCCGAGACCAGCCCTTACTGAATCCGCTTCTGAGAAGACAGTGATCGTTGCTAACCCGACTGATCCATCTACTGTGGAGGCGAATTGTAAGACTTCTGTAACAGAGTCGAGCCCTGTAGCGCAGGCTGAGAGCTCCTCTGTTCCTCTGCAAGCACAACCGGAGGCTCTTCAGGCCTTGGCTGTAGCTGGAGCTTCTGAGACCGTAGCCGATGCAGTAGCCAAGGAGACCCCTTTGAGCTCGCAGAACGCTGATACTAAGGTTCCCTCGCCTGTTATCAACGAGGAGATGATGACAAGTAACACCACAGGAGTGTCGCTGGACTCAACAGTCGAAGCAGACCCCAAGAACACACCGGCGATAACACAGGAAACTACCAATACCAGTTGGTGTGATCGAACCAAGGGTGTTAAACAACTGTCGAAGAAAGGGGAAGCGTTCACTCTTCCGTCAGGTGAAGCGTGCATCAAGATCCCCAATTCTGTGATTGAAAAAAATCGCAAATCTTGGGAACCATTTGTGCTCGGACAGTTCTACTCGGACCCTCCTTCTCAGGGAACCCTTCACAACATTGTGAATGGAATTTGGAGTAAAAACTACAGGGACATTTCGGTGTCCAAGATGGAAGGATTCTCTTTTCTCTTCAGGATTCCGAACGCGGCAACCAGAAGCAGAGTCATCAAGCAGAAGTTGTGGCAAATCGAAGGCCAAACAATGTTCGTAGATAAGTGGGAGCCTGGCGTTGTACCAACTAAGCCGGAACTTACCTCTGCTCCCATTTGGCTCGAACTGCGTAACGTCCCATTCCAATTCTTCAACGAAGACGGTCTTGAGCGTATAGCAAGTCTTGTTGGGCACCCAAAGTTCCTCCACCCAGCAACAGCCAACAAAACAAACCTTGAGGTAGCTAAAGTCTTCACCATCATTGATCCGAGGAAGCCGCTTCCGGAGGCTGTCAACGTTCAATTTGACTCAGGAGTTATAAGTAGAGTGCTAGTCTCTAGCCCGTGGATGCCACCAGTGTGTGAATTCTGCAAAGAGATTGGTCATTCCACTAGAAGATGCCCGACAGCTCCAAAGCCTTGCTCTTTCTGCAGTGCTTCTGATCATGTTGTAGCTAAGTGTCCCAAAGCACCGAAAAAGGAAGTCCGGGGCAGGAAAACTAGAAGAAGTAGATCGAGAGCGAAGCAACAATGGATGGCAGTGGATAACTCGGTCCCTCCCACGAACCAGACTGTCATGCAGGTGCCATTAACCATGACTGATAACGCATCTCCGCCTCTTGCTCTAGCGGACCCTAGTCTAGTAGTTACAGTGGAGCGTTCTAAACTGGGAACCGTTAAAGACAAGATGCGTGGTGAGTCGAGTACTTCAGCAACCCGTCGCCAGCTACCTCGTAGTGCGTCAGGTACCGAGCGTTCATCTCAATCTGATATGCAGGCAGATTCGTCTGATGTGGAGTCTTCAGATTCTGAGCTCGAAGAGGGTGAGTTTAGTAAGCATGAGCCGGACTTCGAGCTGGTGCGAAACAGAAAGAGATTCTCAGGCCAGAAGGGGAAGAGGGGCAAGGGCCCCAAAATCAATTAATTTATGTCGAAGGAAATTTTTTGTTGGAACCTGCGCGGATTAAATAAGCTAACTCACCGCAGCGGTCTTCGTAAATGGAGTAGGAAGCATTCTCCTATTTTTGGTGCGCTGCTTGAGACGCACGTCAAGCCTCTCAAGAAAAATAAATTCATTTCGGAGATTTTCCCTGGATGGGCATCGGATGATAACTACGGTTTTTCTCTCTTAGGTAAAATTTGGATCGTTTGGCATCCCTCTCTTTTGGTGACTACCATTTCTAAGTCACTTCAGATGATAACGGTTGAGGTAACTTGGCCATCCGTTCAGTCCAAGATTGTCATCTCTAGCATCTACGCCTCTAATGATGTGGATGAGCGCCGCAGTCTGTGGGCAGAGATTGTATCGCTGGTTTCTTCTCATCAGCTTGACTCCAAGCCTTGGTTAATTTTGGGAGACTTCAACCAAATTAGGGATCAGATTGAGCATTCCAAGCCGCCTTCTCTCAATATGGATAACAGGATCCGGGAGTTCAATCAGTGTTTGTCGACTGCGAACGTTGACGACCTCAACTATAGAGGCAACACTTTTACTTGGTGGAACAAGAACAAAAAAAATCCGATAGCGAAGAAGTTAGATCGAGTGCTGGTAAATGACGAGTGGTACTTTCAGTTCCCATCCTCGGTAGCCTTCTTTGGCAGCCCAGAATTCTCTGATCATGCTGTAGCCTCCATCTCTCTAGACCCGTCTACAATTAGGACAAAAAAACCTTTCAGGTTCTATAACTTCATCACTCTTAGTCCTGATTTTATTCCTATGATTTGCAACTGCTGGTTTTCTTTTAATGTCACAGGATCGGCAATGTTCAGAGTTGCCCGCAAGCTGAAACTGTTGAAGAAATGCATCAAAGATTTTAGCAGGGAGAATTACTCCGGCATTGAAAAGAGGACAGCTCAGGCGCTTGTCTCTTTGGTTGATGCCCAGAACTCGGTTCTAGCCAACCCAACTGAAGACAACGCTACAATGGAAATTCAAGCAATGAGAGAATGGGAGGAGCTTTCTAATGCGGAAACTTCTTTCTACTTTCAGAGATCTAGAATTAACTGGCTTGCTTATGGTGATGGCAGCTCCAGGCTGTTTCATAGATATGCGGCGTCAAGAGTAGCCATAAATCACATTCATTTTTTGATAACAGCAACTGGTGAAAGGATTGAGTCTGTGCCGGAAATTCAAGAGAACTGTGTTCAGTACTTCTCGGAGCTGCTGGGGGGTCATGTCTCGCCTCCGATGTTTGTGCAAAGCGACCTCGATATGCTATTCAACTTCAAATGCTCGGAGGAACAAGCTGCTAAGTTTGAGATGCGCTTCTCGGCAGCGGAGGTCAAAGAAGCTTTCTTCACTCTTCCCAGGAACAAAACTGGTGGCCCGGATGGATACTCGGCGGAATTCTTCATCGCTTCCTGGGCTGTTGTAGGCACGGAAGTTACTGAGGCCATTCAGGAGTTCTTCTCATCGGGCTTTATCCTAAAGCAGTGGAATGCGGCTAATCTCGTCCTAATTCCAAAAATCCCAAATGCGGCCCACCCTTCTCAGTTCAGACCTATCTCGTGCCTTAACACGGTCTACAAAGTCATTGCGAAGCTGCTGGCGTCAAGACTGAAGGAGATTCTGCCCCTGATGATTTCGAATTCTCAATCTGCGTTTCTCCCGGGCCGCCTGCTTGCAGAAAATGTACTATTAGCCACAGATTTGGTCAACGGATATCATACCCAAAACGTCTCATCCCGAGGTATGCTGAAGGTAGATCTTCGAAAAGCGTTTGATAGTGTCAGATGGGACTTCATCCTTGCTTCACTCAGAGCCATAGCGATCCCAGAGAGCTACATCAGCTTAATCTCCCAGTGCATAACCACAGCTTCCTTCTCTGTCTCTGTGAATGGTGCGACTGGCGGATTCTTCAGAAGCTCTAGAGGCATAAGACAAGGTGATCCCCTGTCCCCTTATCTCTTCGTGCTAGCCATGGAGTGCTTGTCTAGGCTCCTTCGATCAAGATATGAGGAAGGAAACATAGGCTATCACCCAAGAACCGAAGAGTTAAAGATATCACACTTGATGTTTGCGGACGATGTGATGGTTTTCTTCGATGGGAGTAGTAACAGTTTACACGGAATATCAGAGTGTCTGGACGACTTTGCTTCTTGGTCAGGGTTGCAGATGAATGCCAATAAGACAGAGCTATTTATTACGGGGCTGGACCATTCAGAATCCATGGCTATTGCTGCCTATGGATTCCCTACTGGTGCACTTCCCATTAGATACCTTGGTCTTCCCCTCATGAGTAGAAAGCTTAAGATATCGGAATACGCGCCTCTTCTGATCAAAATCACCAGGAGCTTCCAAGCATGGGCAGTAAAGTTACTTTCTTTTGCGGGGAGACTCCAACTCCTCAAGACGGTGATTTTTGGCTTGATTAATTTCTGGGTTTCGGCTTTCATGCTGCCCAAAGGTTGTATCGCACAAATTGAATCCCTTTGTACTCGCTTTCTCTGGTCAGGGAACATTGATAAGAAGGGATTATCGAAAGTTGCTTGGACAACGGTTTGTCTCCCGAAACAGGAAGGGGGATTGGGTATTAGAAGGATCTCAGCGTGGAATCAGGTTTTGGGCTTGCGGTTCATTTGGCTATTGTTATCAAATTCCACTTCGCTTTGGACGGAATGGCACAGAAGCATTCTTAACGGCCGTTCTTTCTGGTCTATTGAGCCTACTCAGTCTGACTCTTGGGCTTGGAAGAGAATCCTCAAGCTTAGACCTATTGCGCTGCAATTTTGTAATATGGCTATTGGAAACGGCGCTTCTACAAGCTTCTGGCTCGACGTGTGGACACCATTTGGGCAGCTGATCAACTTCATAGGTCCAGGAGGTCCACGAGCTCTACGAATAAGGAAGGAGGCGCTGGTGGCTGACGCCATCTCTGCTTCAAACTGGGCGCTGCCCAACCCTCGCTCTGAGCAGGAAGTTACTCTTCACTCTTATTTAACTACTATTTCGCTTCCATTGCCTATTGATGTCAGTGATGTTTTTGAATGGAGAGCTGCTGATTTCCCTTTGAATGAATTTAATTCTAGGGCCACATGGGAGGTGCTGAGACCTAGACAGCCGATACAGGACTGGCATGATGTAGTCTGGTTCAAAGGAGCCCTACCGAAGCATGCTTTCACGATGTGGGTCGCCAACTATGATCGTTTGCCAACAAGGGCTAGGCTAGCCTCCTGGAATCTGTTGGTGCCTGCAACTTGTCCACTCTGTGCCTCTCATGCCGAAACGCGCGACCACCTCTTTCTCTCCTGCCGTTATGCCAACGACATCTGGTCCTATGTGTTTGCAAGATGTAATCCTCCCCCACGGAGGTTTACAGAATGGAGTGAACTCTTATCCTGGATCCGAGCAACTCACTCAAGGAGACTGCAACTGCTCAGGAAGCTGGCTTCTCAGGCTGGGATATTCCATATTTGGAAACAGCGTAACAACTTGATTCACAACAATGACGCCTTGCCAGCTTCAACTGTTTTCAGGTCTATTGATAAGGAAATGAAAAACATTATTTCTTCAAGGAGATCTCAGAAAGTTTTTAGTTCACTTATGGTACTTTGGCTTAGATAAGTGGCTTCTATTAGGTTATCCATATTGTTGGATGTTGTTGTTGCATCTTGTTTTTCCTCTTTTTTTTTTTGCCAAGATGTTTCATGAATAGGTTCTTGCTGTTGTATAACCATCCTTTCATTTATGATATTTACAATTTTAGCAAAAAAAAAAAAAAAAAGGATAATTCATCACTTGAGTTTCCAAACCTTTTTCTCTTACTTTATCTTTTGCTTATTAAGAACTTGTATTGTTTCTACACAATATCTTAAGCTTTTGCTTATCTCTCTTTCAAAAACTGTATGACATTTGTCATAGCTGTAATGGTTTTTTGTATTTAAATAGAAAGCTTTTTTTCAAAAAAAAAATTAAAAGCACGACTGCAACATATGTTTTTATCTTTAAATTAAAAGCACGACTGCAGTCGTTTATATTGCAATGTAATAGACATATTCTCTCAAACATATTCCTTCCCTGTTTTAACTCATATTATTTTTTTCTTAACTCTTTGTTAACAAAATTTATGAACAAATATATTGTTTTTAACTTCATGTAACATCCTCACTAATTAATACTAGGTGATTTTCCCGTACTCATGCACGTGTATAAATATTTTTTGCATTTTGATTTTTAAGTATATAAAACCAAATAAGTTTTGTTAATTGCATTTATTTCAATTTATTGTAACTTGTAAGTATATTTTGGTATTTCTTATAATGATTTATATGTTGTTTTTTGGAAAAATAAAATAGTATCATATTATCTAAATTTAGTTTGGATAAATTGGCAATCATAATTTTACTTTTTAATCATTTAATTGGTTATTTAATTTAAAATTAGTTGTAACATAAAAGGGTTATGATAGGATCAGATGATAGTTTCACAAAAAAGGATCAGATGATCAGTATATGTTCCATAGTCAACTTGTATTATTTAACTATTTTTCTTTTATATATAAATATATATAAATTAAAATTTAAACAAAATATTTAAATGTGGTAAACTTTAGTTTTGAAACTAAAATGTTTTATTTTTATCATTAATAAAGCCGAAACTAAATAAATACAATTATAAAAAGGTAAACTAAAAAGTGAAATATTAACAATTGCATTATGCATAATATTTTAGGCCATTTAAAATATCAGTGTACTAATTATTTTGAGAACTAAAGTGATCATGAAACGTCAGAAACTAATTTTCAGATAGTATAACTGTTTAAGAAAGTTTTTAAAAATATTATTTTCTTTTAAAATAAATATATTAAATAACTGTTTACAAATGTTTTGAATCACGTTCATATATAGGTGTTCAATATTTTATTTTATGTATATTTCCTTTTTAAATAATTTAGAGAACAATATTAAAAAGGAAACTAAATCTAATAATCTAATTTAGAATACTATTATGTAAATAGGAAAAACTAAATAACAATTTAATGAAGATTATCTATAATAAATAGGAAACTAAATAATTTAATTTAAAATACTATTATGAAAAAGGAAAAAAGAAAAATAAAAATCTTAATAATTAGGTGATTTTTCCGTGCTCATGCACGGAAATAAATATTTATAATATAAATATAATATAATAGTTGATTGCTATATATTTTAATTTTAAATTTAATTTATAATTTTTATGCATAATTTATATTAATAATATTGCATTACTTTAATTAGACATATGATTTTAGATATGTTATATCTAGTCGATTTAGTTATCATTTAGGTATATTCTTGAATATTTTATAATGATTATATTTTTGATCAAATGAGTCAACTACTATAAGATGGTTTCTTAATTTTGTATAGGGAACAAGTGACAGACCATTTCAAGAGGATGAAACCAATCGCCAATAAGATTTTAAACATACTCATCAACAATTTAGGTGATTTTTCCGTGCTCATACACGAATATAAATATTTATAAAGTAAATATATTGTAATAATTTATTAATAGTTTAATTTTAATTTCGATTATTCTATATTTTTTTGTTTTACTTAGATGTGTGATTTTGGATATGTAATATATGATTAGTTTGATTATCACTTTAGTATATTAGATATCATCAAATTCTTCAAATTCAACCATGGTATTTTTTTTCTAAATATATTAAAATTATGAATAATTTGTAATTTTAATTTGGATTGATTTTTCCCTTAGATATGTATATATATTTTAGTAATAATATTATATATATTTTTGAAAATCAAATAAAGAACTTAAGTGTTGGTCTATTCAGAATACATAAATAAAAATAACAATACTATTTTGAAATATCATATATATATGTTTTACAAAATAAATAAACTGTAACAATTAGTTAGTAATTTATTTTTATTTATTGGTACGGTTTGAAGCATCCTTTAATTTATATGTGTAAAATAAATTAACATTACTATAAAATAATATATTCTTTATTTTACGTTTGATTTTATATATAATAAATTGATTAGCCTAATTACTCATTTTGTGGATAGGGTGACATATATTCTTTTATATTAAAGTATAATTATTTTTATTTTTATTAATCCAGTTAGATTGTTTATCGCATCAATTCAGTTTTTCATCTTAAATATGTAAATATATTTTTTTGTAATATTTATAACAATTTTTTATTTTTTATTCTTAGAATATTTTAAAAATAAAGAAATAATCAGTAGAAAGCTGCATAAAATAAAATAACGGATACATTTTTTAATCTCAAAACGCATATTGATAGTTATAATAATTAAAATATTTTGTAAGTTCTAAGTAATATTATAACTTAGATTTATAAAAGTAAACTGAAAATTATTTTAAATAATCTTAAATATATTCTTGAATATAATAATTCAGATTTTCTTATGTACTTTTATCATAGGTATATTGGATTGTACAAATATAAGGGAAAAGGGAAAAAAGTAAACTATATATTAAGTAAAACATAAATTTTTAATTGTGGCAAAATATAATATTTTAGTTTATTAAAATTTTTAGGATTATATTATTTAAAAATATTTTTTGTAATTTCTTGTTCAAAATATGCTTGTGATGAAATTATTTATCATAAAAATATCAACTAACGTTTTAAAAATAAATATCAGTTCTTTTAATTTTTTTTTGAGAAATTATTTTATATAAGTAAAAAAAAAATTTATAGACATTTTTAGTTTTTTAATTATAAAATATTAATAGTCAATAAATATTATAATAATGAATAAACCATTTCAATAATACTAATTAAAATATTATTATTTAACTATAGGTATATTGGTTTATCTTATCAATTTTTATGTAATTATTTGAGAAAATATATAGACATAAGGAAAATATTTTTATTACTTTGGAAATATTTTTATATTGGTTAAGGTTATGTTTTAAAGGAAATATCTACTTTTCTAAATATCAAAATTATTTTTGTTAACTTTCCTTTTTTATGAAATCACATTATATATAAATATATTCTCTTATTTTAAATTCTTTTTTTTTAATTTAAAGATGTTTTTAACTATATATGTTAACTAAAGACGAAATTTCTAATTAACAGAAATTATTTAAAAAGGGAAATCAATTTTAATATAGTAATTATATATAATATTTTTGATTCATTAAGGGTGTGATCGTAATCAACCATCGCGAGAGTTAACGTGAGCGCGACACATAGTAAACTGACTTCTCAATTAATATTATAGAGATGTGCCCGCATTGCAAGGTATTTAAATGAGTTTATCACACATTATCCTATTTAAAATATTTTTCATGCAATTTATTAATTTAAAAATATGTTTTTATTACATTAATAATATAATGAGCTTCTATGACTAAAAACATATTATTGCATTAGAATATTGTCAAAACATAATATTGCATTCTATCAAGAAATAAATGACTTTTTATTGATTATTCAATATAGCGATTATTTTTTATAATTCTTGAATAATTGCATATAGAGTTATTAATTATTTAATATTAATGAATTATTTTGTAAAAATATTAAGATTTATTAATAAAATTAATATTATTCGTATGTCCATTTTAGCCATAATATATTTAATTAAATTAATAAATATAAATCCATTGTATGCTTTTAAATAGAAAAAAAATTATGTACATTAAAATTGTAACATTATTGATCACTACAAACCCTATAACTAAAAATGCTTAATATAAATAAAATTATTTAATTTATATGAAAAATAGAATATTTATTTAATTTATATGAAAAATAAAATATTTATTTAATTTCATGTACTATTATAAATTATATGAAAATTTTAATCAACTTTTGAAAGAATATTATAAGATTTTCTGAATTTTTGCCAAGAGTTTGTTTACGGGTTTAATTGCGGGATTTTAGATTTTATCAGATTCTTAATTAATAGGTCTTCACTAAATCTGAATTTTGTGAAAACATATCAGTTGGTAGTACCTCTGATAGAATGCTATAGGAAGAATATAAACCAGCACATATTGTATTGGCAACCAAATTTACCGGTTCAACTGTGGATCCATATCGGATATAAGAACATTTCTTATATCTTAAATCGTCTATAAACAAGATATGTACCCACACTAAAAAGAGTTAAATAATTTGTAAAAATTGAATGATATTTCGCACCATTTAAATGTATATGCACTATTAGTCATCAGTATTCGTTTTTGGTTCAGGCATTTTTGATTTTTGATATTTTGGTTCTAGAAATTTAGGAACCGTTCAGGTATCTACAGAGTTTGATTTAGTTTAAGTTGGGTTATTTTTTTTTTGGTTTGGTACAGTAAAAATTGGGAAACGGTTAATATGCAAAGAAAGGGTCCAATTCAGTTCCATTCAATTCTGATTTTTTTGGTAACTACAAGTTTATAGATAAAATATCGGATAAAGTATCTGATAATTCATATAATTTTGATTTTTGAATAAAAAATATTCGGGTAGTTCGGTGTTTCGGATAATTCGGTTTAATAAAATATTAATTTTATGATATCTGGTTATTTAATAATTAAATATAATTAATAATTTTAAGCATATAATTTTTATTTTAAAAATTCAGGTAACCATTTGGTTCTCAGTTCGGTTTCAACTTTACGGTTTCAAAGATATATGATATGTTTGGTTATTTATGAAATTTAGTTCACTTTTGATTTCGTTTTTTTTTCAATTTAGAACGATTCGGTTCACGTCAAACCTATACACCTATCTTATATAGAAATTCATTAAAAATATTTAATTTCGAAAACAAACTAGCGTGGGTCAAAATATATTAGACTAATATAAGAAATAAGAGAATATATAAGTTATGTTATGTACTCCCTTCATGTTTAATTAGATGATTTTAAAGAAATTTTTGATGTTTTAAAATGTATGATGTTTTCATATTTCAATGTAACTTTTAGTTTTATCAAAAATAGTGTAACCAATGATATTTTATAATCTATTTTATAATTGGTTAAATGGTTTAAAATTTATATTTTAATCATACTTTTTAGATAAAAATGCAAATTTCTTAATAGTTATGCACTATTGTAAAACTTCAAATATTTTGGAACTGATGGAGTATTTTGCTTGATGGCTTAATGTGGGTGTTAAGTAAAAGTAACAGTGAGATGAAGCACATATCAAATGAGGAAAAAGTGGAGAATCATGCTCCATCATCGCTTTTTCCCCTGTCATAATATGCCTAAATTTTATTTTGAAAAGGAAAAAAATCAGTCCAAATGACAAAAAAGCTAAACATAGTACCTTACTATGTTCACTAGAGTTAATCTACTACATATCTTTCCCAGTTTTTTTTTTTTTTTTGAGCAACTTATCTTTCCCAGTTAGTTTTTGATTTTCCGCAGTATCTATACATGTCATCATGAGAGCATTTCTATCGAGAATATTGGAAATCAATATTACTGTGACATACAACACCCAAGAATGCGGGGTTGACAAATCCTGGTACGTATAGTATAAGAATATTTTTTTTTCCCTAAAAAAAGTTAAATCCGGGTCAATGATGACACAAGCCTAATCCCCAGGAGAATGTACAGTTCATAGACCTTTTTCTGGACATTCAAATAAGACGAAAACAATGGGTCTATATCCGTATGGCCAGTGAGAATCGAACTCGGGACCATATAGACGCCGAAGCTCTCTCAATTACCACTAGGATAACCCCGCTGATTTAGTATAAAATTAGTTATATGAAGTCTAACTAATATGATATATGCGAAAGCAAAAATAAATGTATTCATATTTTTAGATATCATCAACATCAGTTATTTTGTACCCCTGTTCTAAAATCTAATCACATTATATAATTTATTTAAGTAACATAATAATTCAGTAGTATAGTATCTACATAGAAATATAAAATACATTTATAAACATTATACACTGAAATAACTACATTTTATAATAAATATAATAATAAAAATAATTGTCAAAATTTTCAAAATATATATTATCTGAAAATAAATGCTTAACACTAATTATAAACAAAAAAAATTATAATGATTGTAATATAAACCAAATTATTATCAAGATAAATTACACAAAACAATTATAATAATGTAAATTAAGTCACATAAATTAAACAATATACAACTAAAATCCCTCTTACACTAAAAAAATATTCAATTAATTTATTTAAAAAAATAATCAATTTGAGCAAAATGATTAATTTATGTTTTAATATGTGTGGAAAAAGCAGTGACAAAAAAAAAATATGTGTGGAAAAAGAAAAGTTATTTTAATATATTTATATGGAAACAAAAGAATAAAAATCAAGTTAAATGAATAATTAATAAAATAAACTTTTATTACATCTTAGTAAGAGTGAAATTATTTAAACATTTATATTTATATACAGAAAAAATAGTAAGTAAAATTCAGGCCGGCCGTAGGTTCAAATTTACAGTAGAACCTTTATAAATTAATAATGTTGAGACTTTAAAATTTTATTAATTTATAGAGATATTAATTTACAAAAATTCTTTTTTATATTTTTCTATTTTTTTATTTTTGTTTATAAAATAAAAAATATTTGATTTTACCATATATACATTATTTCAATTTTAGAAAATTGACTTTAATATTGGTTTATTATCTTATTTTGTGTATATTTTTATATTTCATAGAATTGTTATGTGATTTTCGATATAATTTTATCTAAAATATTATCAAAGTATGTTGAATATTAAGAAAATATATTTATTTTCATTGTAAATATAAAACCAACAATATAATGTTTAGTTTGTATTTAGATTAAAAATATGTATTGATAGATTATTAATTTATGATTTTAATGGACTATATATTTTCATGGGAGTTTCAAAAATATTATTATCTTATTATTTTATTAATTTTGTTATATTTTACATCGGTCCAAGTTAGGACCGACGAAATTTATTAATTCATATAAATTATTAATTTATTAAGTACTAATTTATGGAGGTTCTATATGTACATATTTTAGAATTTTTCTTAAAACTTATAGTCAAGGGGCCAAAAATAAATTATATGCTTGAGGGTCAGATCCGTAGCTCTCTTCAGCGTGGTTGTTCCTTGCAATCATTCAGGCTGTCCCGATAGCAAATGCAAACTTTTGTACTCGCCCTCTTGGGAATTTTACATGTTCCTCTTACAAATTTAAGAGTCTTGCAATGACGGTCACAATCAATCTGTTTATCACAAATCTTTGGCGGTGCAACAAGGAGTGGAAGTCCTTGACAACGACGGTCCTGCGCAGCTATTTTCTCTGTTGGAATAGTGATTATGACAAAACATATATAGATCAATTTTGTACTGTAACAATAAACCAAACGCATCTCTAATTTTTTTTTGTTTCATGTTAAACATTGATGACTAATAAAAACCTTAAAAAAAACCTTTTAAATGGAAAATGTTAGAACTTGTAAGTTTATAATACACAACGTGGAAACTGAACCCAAATCAAAACATTATGAATTCCAATTTGATTCCAAATTTCTATAAACCTATAAAGATCTGCATTCGATAGAAACCGATTTGAATTCGATCCGCAATCTGAATGCCCAGATGTAATACACATCATGCTTAAAAATCAAACACATGCTTTGGGGAAACTTAAAAACTATGTTAAAATTACCTGTTGAAATTACCAAAAATATCACTAAGAGGATAATGAAACAAACAGTATTTTCACCCTTAGACATGTTTTCTTTTATTTTTAACTTATTCTTTATTTCTTGAATTTTTTTATGTACTTCTAGTCATATTATTGTATATAAATAAATTTTATTTCTAAAGATAGAAAAGTTGAGTCCGTATAAAATGCCTATGAAGCTGTTAAAAGAAAAAAATATAGAATTTAATAGACACCATATATTTTTCACCTCATAAAACTTCAATTTTCTATTTATTTTAATTTAAAAAAATATAATTGGGATATACTAAATGATCGAACTTCCTGATTGATTGTCCAATAATTTTTACTCTTTTCCATATTAACCAATCAAAAAGTGATTTGATTAATATGTGACTGAAAAAGCATAAAATAAATAAGTTTTAAAAGAGCATAAATTATAATATTATATAAAATTATGTAAAATATATAAACGTCTTTGAAATTATCTTTATTGACATCTGTAATCATTTTATATAATTTTATATAATACCTTGGATAGAATTTTTATTAATTAAAAATCCATAAAAAAATTGTTAGCTTGGAAAGAAATTAAATGTATAAATCAGTTATAAAAATACAATTGAGTATATTAGTTATAGATTAAAAAAATAAAAAGCTAAGAGCTTGATATTTTCCTCTGAACTATACATACCCACACTTAACCCATAAAATAATTGAGTAAATTAGTTATAGGTTAAAAAGATAAAAAGAAAAAACAATTGTTTTACATATTAATTTTTAACTTTTATAATAGAAAATATTATTTCCAGATAATAACATAATATATATAAGAATTATCTTATTTTTTTTTAAAATTAACATTTTATTATATTAATTTATAATCAATTATTTAATAGAACATGGGGAAATTTCATGTTTACACTTTCTCTCATACCACAATTCATTTATACCACTAATATGAGGACATTTTCATAAATACACTTTTCATTAATGAGCAAATTACAATAGTACCCATGGTTGGTTTCTCTTTCGCGTGATTCATCTTCTCTTCCCCTTCGACGAGTTCCGGCATCTCTCTCACACACTACCAACATCGACGACTCCGGCGACAAAATTGACGACTCCGGTGACGAAATCGACGAATCCGGTGATAAAACCCTAGTCTTCCAGTTCTCAGTCAAGCACGAG
The DNA here is from genome assembly GCF_000801105.2 of Raphanus sativus. Lineage (NCBI taxonomy): Eukaryota > Viridiplantae > Streptophyta > Magnoliopsida > Brassicales > Brassicaceae > Raphanus > Raphanus sativus. The sequence continues at coordinate 8,263,509 of NC_079519.1, forward strand.
CAAAAGCTTGACTTGTGGTGGTGGCTACATGAAGCTTCTCAGTGGTGATGTTGCTCATCTTCTATATCTCCGTCGTCGTCTTCCTCCGCATCCTCTATGCCGGCAAAGGTTACTCCTTTTCTTAGCTTGTGTGATTGGTCTTAGATAAAAGGTGTATGCTTTGTGTGTGTACCCAGTGTGTTTTGTTTTGCCCTTAGAATTGTTGACAACGATACTTTAAGAACTAGTGTTTACTTGAGGAATCTACTTAAGAGGTGGATTTTGATTTAAAGGTTATTATTGTAGAATCAGGTGAAGATGGTCAGGAAGTTCAAGTTCCTCCGAGTCTTCACATCAATGGCACTTCTTGTTGTAAATCATTCTATCTTGTTACCAACAAACGAAGAGCAAAAGATCAACATTCGGAATATATCTTCTCTAGTCACAAGTGTCACACTGTCTCCTCCTCCTCCTATACATTTTCTTGGCTATACGCTTCCTCAAGGACATCCTTGTCACACGTTCACCTTACCTCCCCCACCTGCCAACAATAAAAGGACTGGACCTCGCCGTAAGTCTTGATTGTTGTTGGTTGAATATATCTGAGATTTTAGGAAACGTTTTGTAAGAAAATATGTTCCATAACGTTACGTATTGGTACAGCGCTTATGTTTCCTCTAGAATCACTGGTTCGCCTAATCGTCCACACTTCCTCTAGAGTCACTGGTTAGCCTAATCGTCCACTCGTTGTTTTCATTGATGGACACTGCACGGTACACTCCTTGGTAGTTAGTTTCTTTAGATGAATCTAGTAGGAGTTTTCATGTCCATGTTGTGAAACGTTTATTTTATTGCAGACGCAGCTAGAAGAAACATGGTCAGCTTTGTTTTCAGGGATCAGATACGCAAAGAACTTCACCAAACCGGTTTGTTTCCGCCACACCATTCTCTCACCGTTGGGATACGAGACCGCGCTTTTGAAGGGCTTGTCCGGAGAGATTGAATGCAACGGAGAATCAGCTTACATTCTGTGGCTAGACCCGGACAACACAAAAACCGTGATGCTCTCAAAGGTGGTTTCATTGCTCAAATGCCTATGCTAGTAGCAGATTTTCTGGTTATGGATGCTTCTATAGCTTATCGATGGATGCAGCAGTATAATAAATAGGTTAGACATCCAAATCGGTCGTAGTCGTTAAATGAAGGCCATTTACATGGAGATGCATTACTATTTATAAGCCTTTATCAATACTTTTATGGTTTCTTTTGAATTTAAATAATTTTATAAGGTTTTATAAGTTATTTATAATATTATATAAACTATTTATAAGACTATATAAACTATTTATAAACCTTTAAAATGATCTATAAACATCTTATAAATGATCTATAAATCATTATAAATGATTTATAAACCATTACAAATGATTTGTAATATCTTATAAACAATTCATAAACCCTTATAAGTAATGCGTAAACCTTTATAAATGATTCTAATAACAAATAAAATTATAAAAATATAATTTATAAAGGTTTATAAAGTAAATAAATATATTTATTTATAGTTTATAAACCATTTATAAAGGTTTATAAAGATTTATAAAAATATTATAAAGGCTTTATAAAAAAATATAAAAGGTATGAAAATTGTTTAGAGAGTCTTCTTGAGCTGTTTGAAAAATATCTATTCTGCTAAATCAGTTTATAACACTTATAAAACTAAAATTAGTCAATAACAATAATAAATTAACTTAAAGCCTCAAAAATCACTTTATAAGCCACAAATCAGTTTATAAGGCCATATAAATCAATTTATAAAAATTTATAAGTATATATAAACTGGTGTTTCCTTTGTAAGAATTTAAATCTTTTGTGTTTCAGTTATAAACTCTTATAAAAAGTGTACCCATTAATAAAAGTTTATAATTATTTATAAGTATTTACAAATTGGTTAAGAACAAATAATACTTTTTTACAGACTATAAAATTAGCTTTTAAAAATTGGTTTAGAGTTTTTATTATAAAAGTTCATAATTGGTATAACAGACATACCATTTATAATAGTTCATAGAGACATAAAACTATTTATAAATCATTTAAGGGTTAACTTAATCGTTTATAAGGGTTAATAAAATCATTTATATGGATTAAAAAGCATATTAAAACATTACTGATCATAACCCCCCTTTATTTATAAGACTTCACAAATCAATTCATAGGGGTTTATAAACTGAACTGGAAGAGATACACCAACTAAGGTCTTGATGCCAAGTACTATATTTGGATTCCCATCCCAATTCATATCAAGCTCCATGGTCATCCCATTTTCATCACCTTCTATAATGGAAACACCTACAGAAACACCAAGGAGCACAAGCAATCTCATAAACTGTAAAGCAACGGCAAAGTATTAGTTTAAGATTATGGCTCTTATTTTTGCAAACTTTGAAAACACTATCCACAGAAATGTAAAGCATACCGTGGCCATTGAATATTAGTTTTCCAGTTTAATATAAACCATTTCTCATTCTTTTTATTCACTTGAATATAAATTTTCCCTTGGACATGATACAGTTACTAACTTACTATCAAGTAAAAGTAGGTTACAAAGTGGAGAAGCGTTGAAAACATAAACAATCTCGACTAAGAATCCAAACTCACGATAGACTCACACCAAACCAAAAAGTTCAAAAGCAAAGAGATTTCAACGCCAACTCAAATTGATTCAATTTGCACAAGTTTTAGTTACCTCACAAACACAAAAAAAAAACATTACATTTAAACAAAGCAAACCTGTAAACTGAGGCGCCACGGTACCGAGAGTAAGCTTAGAAAATGTCAAGGAGGCAACAACGGCAGGTCTATATTGCTCGAGATCCGGCTCTACGGATGCCCTTATAAGCACAGAGGCTGCCTAAAAACTCCAATGAACAGGAAAGAAAACCTCTTTAGAAAAAAATATCTTCATAAAAATGTCACAATATCAAATCTCTCTCTCATTCAACATACCTCATCAACATAAGGCCAGATCTTAGTCAAGTGATGGTTCAGCCAAGTCAACTGAAGTAAAACAAAAACGCCAAAAGTGAACACCAATTCGCAAAAAAAAAAGGAAGAAGCTTTATACTCAATTAGGGGAGACTTTAACTTCTGACGCTCGGAGAAAACGACCCAGGAAGAATAAAACTCAGCGGGGAGAAGCTTCCTTGAATCCTCCACCGTCATCCTCGCGAAAGCAGCCACCTTATTCGCCTGACATTAAAAAAAACTGTAAAAACGAATCGTTTCGAAAAAAGAGTGTGTGTGTGTGTGTGTGAGCTCACAAGTTCAGAGCGAAGCTTGGATCGATAATTCTCCGCCTTGACGAAGCCGATGATGATTGTGATTCCCACGGCGAGTCCGATCACAAGTTGAGGAAGCTTCAGATCTGACCAATTTAAAATCTCCAGACACAGATCGAAGTATGTCGCCAGAGCTCGTCTTCCTTCACCGGATCTCTTTGTTTTTCGTCGGAGCTATTCGTTCTTCTTTGTCGGAGATCTTTCTTTTTCTCTAGAGCTTCTCCGTGTTTGCCGTGTACAATCTTCCTCGGAGTCGTCGAATTTAGCCAGAGTCGTCGAATTTCACCGGAGTCGTCGAATATCGCCGGAGAGACCTTTGCCGTAGTCGTCGAATATAGTCATCAATCTGAGAAATTTTAAAATCGTGTAGGAGAAGATATGTTTGTGTTTGATCAGCTAAGGGTACAATGGTACTTTATCTATTAAAATTTTAGTGGTAAAATTGATTAGTGTAAATTTGAAAAGTGGTATCATGAAAGTGGTATTTATGGTAATTTCCCATAGAACATTTAAATTTAATATTATTAATATAAATTCGTTTTTAATTATACAATAACTTATATACAAAATTTTATTAAGGGTACTAATAACTTTGTCCCTCTAAATTTTAATGTGATACCTTAAATGTAAAGAAAATCAATTCTCTCGGATAGATAGCGTTTAAGAAACTGTGATTAGCCACATAACCCGTAATTTATTAAATCTCACCTTGACCTGTCAACAATAAACCTGTTCTCCCGACAAATACAATTGACTCGGGGTTATTTTCTCCTCATCTCTTTCTTTCAACAAGTTCGGTAACAGAGAAATACCATAAAGAGTGAAGATGTATATTCTGTATCAATTCATAAAGTACTATATGAGGAAATACATTTGTGTGTCATGAAGATGGGCTGAATTGGAGTTCGTGTTTTGTGGGTTTGTTAAGTTTGGAGAAGAGTTAATATATTTACTGGAATATTTATATTAAGTGTAAATGGTATTATTTGGAGAGGAAAAGGCAAAAGAGTTATTCATTAAAAAAAAAGTTGCTTAAGTTGCTTTTGGAAGAACTTGTGGAGTAAATTCTGATTATCTATATACAAGGAAGACGTGTCTCAATGGAGAAATGTGTCTCTGCTAAAAAGAAGAAAAGTCGAGAGATTGTTTTGGTATTGCTTGTGTGATCAAGCCTTTGGTGTCACTGCTCTGCGTTAGGTGTTGACGTAGTTGGTGAAGTACTTCCGAGAAGTGGAAGATTGAAGTCTGAACTTAGGGAGAGTTTAGCTCGGGGTTTGGAGGATCCTGATAAACAGAAGTCTAGACTTTAGGGTGAGTTTTAGCTTAGGATTGGGCTAATCCTAAAGGATTCTTGTAATGGAAAATATTGGTGTAAGACTTTCTTGTTCTAGTGAATTCGGAAAAAAAACTTGTATCTTTTACTTTCTGCACTTTAATTCTCTGCTCTCACTACATCAACAATTGGTATCAGAGCGGGTCACCTAGGTTACTGGTGTGATCTGGGAGAGTGAGGACAGAAACTGGTTCAGGAAGAAAGACATAGTTTCAAGTAGATCTTGAGGATTGATGGAGAGAACTAAGTTACCGCTCAAGAAGCGTCTTTCTTGGAATGGGTCTTCTATGGAGTTCATGGTTAATGATTACATGAAGGAGAAAGGAACAAGAGGAAGATTTGGTAATTCCCTAAAGGTTCTACAGTGCCTTGGATGCAAAGGTTTTGGGCATGTACAAGCTGAATGTACAAATCTGCAGAAGCGAAAGAAGAAGATAGTCACCAAGAGTGATTCTAATGATGGTAAGGTGCTAAAGAATATTGTGGCATTCACAACTTTTGTTCTTGGTTCTAAGACAAAATCTGCGGCGGGATATGCGTCAGCGTCTGTGTCAGGGTCTTCATGTGAAGTGATGATGATGCTAGCTGTAAGTGATGATGATGATGGAAAGTTTGATCTTGCTGGGAATTATGAAAAGCTGTATGAGAATTGGCTCAAACATGTTGAGGCGAATTCTGAGTTGACTAAGGAGAAGGTCAAGCTAGAAGTTCAAGTTGCTGAAGCACTTAAGTATGCTTCAGAGAAAAAAGAAGAAGCACGACAGGCTGGTGCTCAACTTGTAGAGACTCAAAAGGGTTTGAGGATGCTGAATGGTGGGACGAACCAGTTAGATCATCTTCTAAGTATTGGAAAAAGTGATCGATGTGGCCTTTGATATCAAAGAGAATGTTCTACAGCTGAAGGTGTTTTTGTATCAGCAGGAAAAACTGAGGTTTTAGCTACGTTTACTATGAAGCCAGAGGTTAAAGTGTCTGTAGAGAAGACATCCAATGGAAAGACTGCAGTAAAGACTGCAACTGATGTGAAGAACGCGACTGCTACACATAGTGCAACGGCAAATGCTACGGCGACTACTCCAGAGAAAGTTTATGGATTGAAGAGTGCAGCTCAACAAAAGTTTCGGCATGTTTGTCATTATTGTGGTGTGGTGGGGCACATTAGGCCAAGGTGTTTCAAGTTGCTGAGAGAGAAGAATCAGATGGTGCAAGCTTATGGTGTTTATGGTATGAGGAGTCATGGTCATGTATGTTATTCTTGTGGAGTTCAAGGGCATATTCGACGTGAGTATTTCAAGCCAGTTCAAAGAGCTAATCATGGAGGATTTGGGCTCAGGAATTCGTGGTCTATGAGATTTGATCATTGTGGAGATGGTGGAATGGGATTTCCTCCTTATTTTGGAGGATATATCATATTAGTCTTTAACCATGATGTGACTCATAGGAGGAGATTGAAGACGTAGCCTTTTGTCTAGAGGTGATGAGTTCACATGCATAGTCAAAAAGAGGGAGATTGAAGATGTATATTCTGTATCAGTTCGTGAAATACTACATGTGGTAGTACATGTGTGTGTCATGAAGATGGGCTGAGTTGGAGTTCGTGTTTTGTGATGTCTGTGGACTTGTTAAGTTTGGAGAAGAGGTAATATATTTACTGGAATATTTATATTAAGTGTAAATGGTATTACTTGGAGATGAAAAGGCAAGAGAGTTATTCCTTAAGAAAAAAAAGAAAAGTTGCTTAAGTTGCTTTTGGAAGAACTTGTAGAGTAAGTTCTGGTTATCTATACAAAGAAGACGTGCTTCAATGGAGAAAGGTGTCTCTGCTAAAAAGAAAGAAAAGTCGAGATATCGTTTTGGTGTTGCTTTGTTGATCAAACATTTGGTGTCACTGCTCTGCGTTAGGTGTTGACGTAGTTGGTGAAGTACTTCCGAGAAGTGGAAGATTGAAGTCTGAACTCAGGGAGAATTTAGCTCGGGTTTGGAGGATTCTGATAAACAGAAGTCTAGACTCTAGAGTGCGTTTTACCTTAGGATTGGAGTAATTCTAAAAGATTCTTGTAATAGAAAAGATTGGTGTAAGATTTTCTTGTTCTAGTGAATTCGAAAAGAAAAACTTGTGTCTTTTTACTTTCTGCACTTTAATTCTCTGCTCTCTCTACATTAACAGAGAGATGATAGGAGAGAGAGAAAGCATTAAGGTCGCCACAATCCCGAATAATGGAAAAACGCAAAGTGGAGATATCAGACAAAGTAGGATCACTAGTTTGGGATCACCAGTTTGTGGCCTCATGCTTATGCCTCTTTTTGCATAAAGTTGTGAGCTCCTGTTATTTTCTTAAAGCATAAGACCATGCTTCTTCCTCTTATTATTTATATGTAAATCCGTATATGATTTTCTAACACATGTAAATCAGTCATGTAGGAGACTAGAGTACGAGAGAGGCCATGTTCTATATTTACTTACAGTGTTTGTTAATAATCAAAACCATTTTCTTATATCTTGATTTCGCTAACATGTAATTATCACCTAAAGGAGACCAAGAAGAGCACTATCAATTGAGTTTGAAGTTTTTTGAGTATGCATCAATGCGATAGAATCTCAGTACTAAATTACCAAGAATACTTTCGACTTATAGCTAATAGCTCTCACTAATGAAGATGATATGTTCTGTTAATTTCTCTATAGAAGCCAGACTAACAAAAGAACACTATGGTTATACGTTCATTCAAAAGAGAATATTTAAAAACACTTAAAATTGTAAAGATAAAGCAGAGAGTTAATTGGTGTTAAAGTTGGGGATAGAAACACCAATTCAAAGACGTTCGGAAAAAAATGGTTTAAAGTTGACCGGTCAGGCTTCACAACCGTTAGCATTATCCCAATCTCCTCATACTTCCCGAAATCTCAGGCCGTCTCAGTAACCCGAAGAAACCCTCATTAGTGGTCTAACCTGTTATGGGTTTTCAATCTAAAACCAATTGGCAATAAGAAAAATGACCAATCTATCTTATATGTTGATTATGATCCCTTCCAACAACTTTTTGTGTCTAATACGCTTTCTCGATATGATATTTTTTGAGCGTCAATCTTGGAATGTTCGGGGAATGATCGATGTGCCAATTTTAGGCCAGGTCGATATGGATTGGGTTAGACTGTTTGGATTGGACTATAATACCATGTTAAGCTAAATAGACTTAAAACCTAAAAAACAATTGGTGATAAGAAAAATGGTCCTTCTATCTTATATATTGTTTAGGATCCCTTAATATTACCGATGTAGGATACTTTATGTCTAATATAACCTTTCTTTACATCTCATGCAACTGATCTTTTAACGCCTTAGCTTTACCAATTTTGAAAAAGATAAATCGTTTGTTCATCTTGGTAATATGGTTCGAGACAATCTAAGACAAACAATAAGATCTCTTGGATGGTTCTTCTCCTTGAGGAAAATAATTACTGTCTCATTTGTTCTATCCTGAAGATACAGAAGAAAAGCTCTACAAGACTCAAAATCTTGGTGACGACTTTGCAAAGAGTTCTTGTTTGGTGACTCATAGAAGCTGGCTTTTACATGAAGACACTCTTTATATGGGTTTTACTCTTTTAAACCGCGAGAAGATCAGTTGACCTATATTGTTTACTCTCGGATATTGGAGAACCAAATATTACCTTTTTGGATCTTGTTTATTTCAAAAAGGAGATAACTCGTGGAAATAATCACAAAAAGTCGGCAGGTATCCAAGAAGACATGGTATTCAAAGATCAGAAGCTCTATTGTCTCGCCGATGTTGAACTCCATATTTTTCGACTTTTCTGGTGAATTTTTTCTGCAAGTTTTCATAGTTAGCGTCGGGGGATGAGTAAAACTAGAAATAATAGGCCGGATAAGATCGCCCAAACCATGGGAATTCCATAAGCTTTGCAGTAGGAATAATGTGGTAGTCACTTTACAGAGGATATGTCTTAAGTGTTATGGGAAAAAGTCCTTGTACGTCTGAAACATGGAACTTTAGAATCTTCAATATGGATTCATCAAAAGGGAAGATTAACTGGGAGAAAATTGTTTCTTTGGGAGATGAGTCGATTCTTTTAGATTTGGGTATTATAGTGCTTGCTAAGGATCTAGAAGGCATCACTAGTAACTCCATTTACTTCACTGGTGGTGAGATAAGTTGTTACAATACTAAAATCTTTGTATTCAGTCTCCATACAAAGAAGGTTGAAAAACTACCACAACTTGTTTCTTCTTCTATTTCGTTCTCTAGAGCTCATTGGTTCTTACCAAGTTTCAGGAATCCTTGATTCTTTAAAGATGGATTTCTCTTTGTTGTTTTTTTTTTAATTTAAGATTTAACAATAATTAGAGTTAGGATATTTATATTGTGAAAATATAAAAAAGAAACACATCAAACACTTTGTCACAGATGTTAAAATGGATAAAACATTGGGTGTGTATAAATTATATTTCAGGTATTAGTATACCCATTGTTGGGTCAAAATCAGTGTTTTTGACATCTTGTATATATGTTTTACAATTGGTTTTCAAGTCTTTATCGAGTCTTTCTAGTCTTTTTTAAATCATTTCTGGTCTGGAGTTGCATTGGATGGGAGATGAATCAGTTGGAGCAAAAGAGGCGAAAAATATTGCAATTTCTAAATTTTCACGCGTAGCAGCCTGATGGCTGATCCTGATCGAGCGGAGCACCCGAGTGTCTGCTCCAGCGGTACGGATTTTTAAGGAAACTACAAGATATTTCGGTATTTTCCTTAGTCATCTCATCTTTTCTTCCAGACGCTTGTGGCTTCCATATATCTTCTTTTTCTCTTTCACTTTTTTTCTACGGTAGCTTTTGCAAGAGACGAGACCCTAGATTTCTATTGTTGATATTTCATACCTTGTAAAGAGACACAGCTCCAACTCTCTCACCCCAAAGAAGATTATCCTGAATCATATTTTTATCTTTTAGTTGCATGAAGTATTATTCAGAATCTATGCTTGTATTTTCTTATGTTATGTCTGAGTAGCGGCTAGCTTAGTCTAGAGTTCTAGGGTGTTAATTCCCTAAGCTAAACATAAATAATTTAATCATTTGATTGTCTTCACTCATAGTTTCTCTTACTACTTGCATTAGTCTGATCACTTAATGCATGAACTTATGTTTAATATATTCATTAACCGTAGTAGATAACTTGACATGTCATGAATGAGCTTTGCATCTTTAATCAGAGAAAGTAGATAATAGGATGAGTGAACTTATCGTACTTGTTCTCTAATGTTGCTATCGTGTCTTGATCCAAGCGAGAACTTAGGTATCAAGATCGATCTACAAGGAAGAGTTCCACGAGAGTGGAATGTTCTATCTTGAGTGATCTGAGTTCTAGATTTGTGCTTAACTGAAATTGAATAATTATTTGGCTCACAAGTGTTGACACCCAATGAAGTGACCCTAGACTAGCATTTTAATCAATTGAAAACCCCAAACCAGTCGTGTTACTTTTTTATTATGCTTCTTTAAACTCAACCTCCCCCTCCCAATTTTGTTTTGGCTTAATATTGAACCATTAGGATAAGTGTAAACTGGTCCTCTGGAACTGAATCTTAAATACTACAACATCACTCTTAACTTAACAATAGCATAAGGTTCATTTTTAGTGCACGAGATAACAATACTATATACGCCTTGTACATTTCGAAAAAGATACATAGAACAAACTCCGCATGATTTCCCGGAAAAGAACAAACACTACAAGAAGATATGCAATTAACGATGACACATTTCGCCGTGAGTTCATTATTAATCACCTATTACAATAAACTAACAACAAATAATTAATTGTCGTTAATGTGCGTCGTAACAGACAATTTGTTGTAAATTTAATGATGATCCAAAAGCGGCAATCTTTCGTCTTAAACTAATTTGTCGTAGAAGAGATATAACATCTCGTCTCAGGTTTTTGTTGTAATTGGATTAAATTTTCATTGTTATGTAGTATACTTATAAGGTTGTTAAACAAACTCAAATACTACGACAAATTAACATCTACAGTCGAATCGAAGTAATTTCATCCTAAATCATTATGAAGAAATTACTTTTCATAATTTATACGTCGTTTATTTTATAGGAAAAATTACTTTGACTATCGATTTAATTCATCGTAAGCTTTTGGAAAAATAAAAAAACATATTAAAAACTTTATAAATTTGAAACTGAAAATATAAAATACAAACATTTAAAACATGAAATAATTTAATATCTAAATTATTAAAAACTGAAAAGTGAAATTAAACAAAACGCCTATGCAAAACGTTAATGTTATTTGATATTTTGAGTTATTTTATTCTATGATTTTTATTAGTTGAATTAGATTTAATTAATGCAAAAAAAAAGAAACAACATAAATAAAATTTAACAGTTTCTTAATTGGTATGGAAAACCCTTAAGTACTAAGTAAATTGAAACGGGGAATGCAATATAATTCTCACTATGAAAGTTTAGCTAACATGAAAACAACCATTTTGTTTTTTTTTTTAATATTTGAAAAGATGATCTTTATCTTTTTAATAAATGTGTCTAGATGTATCATGGATGATTATGGATACGAATAGAAAAATCTTTTTACATTATATAGAAGAGCTGCACGTATATATTCAATTGGTTATAATAATATAATAAGTTCTGTTTATATATTATATGAAATTTATTGAGGGAGAAGTTTTGAGTGTGACTACCTGGTTGAATTGCATCACTGCTTTTGTCACTTGTAAGGGTCAGTCCGGAGCATCGACAAAAGAACTTAGAGCATCCACAACGGTAAGCTTACTGTGGAGTCTTTCAAAAAAAAATTTATTTTATTTTATTAGTTTTTTTCGTTTAATTTAAAAAAAAAAATTAGCTAATCATGGGCCACTACGTGTCGTGGAGCCCGCAATACAGTAACGAAACTCACCATGGATCAATCCTTATTTTCGAACTTTTTTAGACTGATCCGATACAGAAACTAACAAAAGTCATATTTTAATATATTTTTTTTAAGGATTGGGTTTATGAAACCCCATTGCACATGCTCTTATAGCTTAGGACATCGCAATTTTAAACGAAAATTTAGTTGTATATAGGACATAAATCTTTTTACATGAATAACAAAGACATAAAATTTTATATGAGTTTAAAGTACTTCCTCCGTTTCTTAAAGAGTGTCGTTGTGACATTTTTCACACAGACTAAGAAAGTTGTTGAAATATATGTAAGTTGTAATTAATTATACCTCTTTGACCAATAGTATTTTAGATAAATAAAATTATTTATAAAATCAATGTAGTTTGCAATTAATTTTCAGCTGAAAGTTAGTATAATTTACTTTAGAATTGTAAAGTGACACTCTTTGTGTAACAAGAAAATAAGTTCAGAATGACACTTATTATGAAACAGAGGGAGAGGGAGTATCAATAAACAAATTAAAAATGTTAGCTCGGCACTGCTTGTTGGGGAAAAATTTGTCTAGCGAAGTAAGTTCTGCTGTCTGTTAATTATGCAATACGACTAGTCAAAGTGTTCATAAAAAATATTAATGATTTTAATGATGTTAATGTCTCTTGAATGGTGTAGTTGATTTTAAATTATAGAAGCTAAACCAAATCTCAACAATTTCTTGTTTTGTTCTGTTTGGTTCACCAACTTCTCTTCTCAGCAATTGTGGCGATATGCATTTATTCGTAATATTTTAAAACATTCACTAATTAGGTTTTATTGGAGGTTGCTGATTTTGTTTAGAATATAAACATCGATTATTGTTGAAGTTATTTAGCAACTATTGTACTTCTTAAAGACTTAATTTGTAAACTAAGACAAACTAGCATTTTGTGATTTGTAAACGAACACAAACTAGTGTTAACAAAAAAAATTCTTATACAAACTAGCTACAAAATTTAATCTTTGACAGAATTATCGGATTTTTTGTATACCGTACGTTTACACTTAGAAATATATCAACGTTGACAATGACACAATCATGCATATATAGTTAAATTTTACTTTATAACTAAAACTAAAAAGATCTTGAAAGCAAAAGAAAAAAAAAACTTTTTTTTTTGAAATTAAGAAAAAGAAAATTTGCAAAAATAAAAACTACATAGATCCTATTTACTGTTATTAGGCTAACAATTCTCACTATTTTATTTGTTAGCCATTTGATCATTGTGGTCCTGCTGCATTTTCAATGGACCACAAGTTGTTCAATCACACTGAAAGGGGACCATCTATGTAGATTTGACTTTACAGATTTCCCTTCAAAATAGAAAACATATGTTCTATTGGTTTTTTTCACTAGATGTCCGTACACTCCATATATAACTACGCAGTGCTCATTTTTTCTTTATTACCTCTATGACCATGAATCATCCCTACGATGATTTCCCTCATCTCTTATTCTCTAACAACACTGCCACAGCCACAAGCACCTCCTCCTGTGTGGAACAACATGATGGCATCTCTCTTGATATGGATTGGGATTGTGACTTCCACAATCTCATCGAATCTATGATGAGTGATAAAGGAGCCACAACAGAATCTCCTCCGTTGCTGCCTTGTTACCATGGCCAAGAGGGAATTTTCAACTCTTCATCCACGGGTTCGTCCATGGCTGATGAGCTTGATCATGATGTAGAGGCAGGTGAATCAAAGGGCTTGAGGTTGGTTCACTTACTGGTGGCTGCTGCAGATGCATCGATTGGCGCCGACAAAACCCGAGAGCTAACTCGGGTCTTACTTGCAAAGCTAAAGGATATGACTTCACCCAATGACCGAACCAACATGGAGAGATTAGCTGCTCACTTCACCAATGGCCTCTCAAAGTTGCACAAAGAAGCTAATGTTCAACGGCAGTACGGTCCCCACCAACACCCTGATCATGTTTATGACCAGGTGGATGTGATGTTGGCGTTCCAAATGCTTCAGAATATGTCTCCTTACATCAACTTTGGTTACCTAACCGCCACACAGGCTATTCTTGAAGCTGTAAAGTATGAGCGGCGAATCCATATCGTGGACTACGATATCACAGATGGTGTTCAGTGGCCCTCCTTGATGCAGGCCTTGGTGTCTAGAAATACAGGCCCTTCGGCCCAACATCTTAGGATCACGGCTCTGTCACGTGCCACAAACGGTAAAAAATCAGTTGCTGCTGTCCAAGAGGCTGGGCGTCGTCTAACGGCGTTCGCGGAATCCATAGGGCAGCCTTTCTCTTACCATCATTGTAGAATGGACAGCGACACATTCAACCCTTCGTCCTTAAAGCTTGTCAGAGGAGAGGCAGTGGTGATCAATTGTATGTTGCATCTCCCTCGGTTTGGTCACCAACCACCCAATTCAATTATTTCCTTTTTATCGGAAGCAAAAACACTAAACCCCAAACTTGTAACGCTTGTTCACGAAGAAGTTGGTCTAATGGGAAACCAAGGATTCCTCTATCGGTTTATGGACTTGCTACACCAGTTTTCAGCCATATTCGACTCTCTAGAGGCAGGCCCAGCTCGTGGATTTGTCGAGCGCGTTATTTTTGGACCTTGGGTTTCGGGTTGGTTGACACGTATAGCTATTACCGACGATGGTGCAGAAGTCGAGAGTGTTGCTTCGTGGCCGTTGTGGTTAGCTACTAATGGGTTTAAACCAGTGGAAGTCAGCTTTGCCAACCGTTGTCAAGCGAAGCTCCTTTTGAGTTTGTTTAACGATGGGTATGGAGTGGAAGAATTGGGCAAAAATGGGCTCGTTTTGGGATGGAAATCAAGACGTCTTGTGTCGGCCTCTTTTTGGGCCTCGTGCGAGTCGAGTGAGTAAGATTCTCTACATAATACATACATGAGTCGTATATGAAGACATCAATTATGTAAATATCAAAAGTCTTTTTTTTTTGTGTGTCAACAATATCCACACCATATTTAAATATTATAAATAGTTTCTTTAGAATATAATTTGAAAAATAATAACAAAAACATATGTAAAAGGGCGATTCTCTTAAATAGCTATTTTTAAGTTTTTATCAGAAAATAACTCTATAAAAAATGACCAAAATAGTCCATTTTTATTTTGAAAATTTTAATTTTAATTTTTTATTTTCTGAAATTTGAAATCCATACCCAAATCTCACCTCTTAACTCTAAAACCTAAATTTAGATTAATTAACTCAAATGGTATAAATGAATATTTTATCCTTTAATAAAACTTTTTTGTCACTTTTACTCTTTGAATACTATTTTGTGATGATAAACTAAAAAGAGTTATCCAAAAAAATTTCTCTATGTAAAATATTTTTTTATAGATTAAATAATTATACCTATTTTATAATTTTTTTAATCAAATTATTTAATACGATATTCTAGTTTAAATTAAACGATACTATATATATATATATATTAGTTATATATTAGTTGTATATATATTAGTTATATTAAGTAATTTTAGCTGTTAATTTTAGAAAAAAGGAAAAAAAATTAATGATTACTAACAAATATTATGGTTAATTTAATAAAATTATAATATATATTTAGATGGACTAATCTATTTTTCTAAAGAATTGTCACAAAAAGTTAATAATTAATACCAAAAGATTAATAAAAACATGTAAGCTTTACATAAAATTATATTTTAAATAAGTAATCTAATTTTTTTGAAAAGTTTTAAAATGTTCTTAATATGAATTATTTTCATATATTTGTTAAGCAAATGATTCTACTAAACCGTATTTTTCTATAGTGATTATCATTTATTTTTTGAGAAATTGCCAAAAATACCATTTTCATAGTACCACTTTTCATGTTTACACTAACCACTTTTACCACTACTTTTAATGAAGGGTCTAGATTTAAAGGTTTAGGATTTAGGGTTTAGATTTGATGTTTTAGGGTTTGAGGTATATAGTTTAGGGTTTAGAGTTTAAGATTTAGGGTTTAGAGTTAAGGATTTAGGGTTTATAGTTTAGACTTTAGGGTTTAGGGTTTAGGATATTGAATTTAGGGTATATAGTTTAGGGTTTAGGGTTTAGAGTTGAAGATTTTGGGTTTAGGGTTTAGAATTGGAGGTTTAGGAATTAGAATTTGGGATTAGAATTTTGAAAAACATATAAAAACAAAGATATAAGAGTCTTTACCATTTTAATAAATAAGGTATTATTGAAAATGTGTCTTTAGTGGTGGTAAAGATGAATAATGGTACCTTGAAAGTGGTATTTTTGAAAATTTCCCTTATTTTTTCTATATTAATGCATAAATATATTAAAACAATTTTTCTAAAAAGGAAAAAATTTGGAAAACCATAGTAAGATTTGAAAAGAGCATGAATAAAGCTTTTGGATTTTTTTTTTTGAGTAAACATTTTTTGGAAATAACTAGTTTAGAGAATTTCTTCTTTAAAATTCTTGATTGGATGAAAATTGGTTTTCAAAGAAAAAAAAACAAAAAACTAATCCAAAACCTACAAACAACTTTCATAATCCTGTTTGTGTTTGGTCCTTTGGTCTCGGTTAGTTTTTTTTTTTAAAGTTTGTACTGCCTTTATAAACAAACATCTTTAAGACAGAAAAAAAAAACTGTTTTAAGTTCGATGTCCAATTCTGAAGAGCAGCCCCGCGCCAAGAAGACGAAGGGAGATGCGTTTCCTTTATCGTGTTTGCCAGATGATTTGGTTCTAAACTGCCTTGCTAGAGTCTCGAGACCAGACCTCGCTGCCTTATCTCTAGTGTCCAAGCGTTAACGCTCTCTAGTGGCTTCTCCTGATCTCTACAAGATCCGATCGCTGTTTGGTCGCACAGAAACATACGTCTACGTATGCTTACGAACTCCTACTCCTGTTCCAAGCCTACGCTGGTATATCCTCCGCCGTAGAAAAAACCTAGACGGCTCTGATCTGATTCCCATCCCTTCGCTCCCCTCCCAGCCTCAGGAAGCATCCTCCGTGGTGGTGCTGGATTGTTGCATATATGCAATCGGTGGGTTGATAAACGGAGAGCAGCGCAGTTCCGACGTCTGGCGCTTGGATTGTCGGACTCACGTGTGGCACCCTGTCCCTTCCATGGGAGCGGCTCGAGCTTGCGGAGCAGCTCGTGTGGTAGACGGGAAGATTTACGTGTTTGGAGGCTGTGATGTCCGTGATAACTATGGAGAGGTATTCGACCCGGGGACTCATACTTGGACCTTTGCCGCCTATGCCGAAACGGAAGGAAGGTGATGAGAATTTCCACAGCAGTATGGTGAGGGATCAAAAGGTTTATGCGTTCGACGAAACGGAGAGAACGTTTTACTACTCACCGAGGGAACGAGGGAAGGTGAATGGGGAACAGGGAATCGTGGACAACATGTAGGAAACCGAAGGGATTGGTGTATGGTTGATAACTTGCTCTTTTGTCTTAGCGGAGTTATATGTTGGTGCGAGGCGGGTGAGTTGGATTTGCGAGAAACAGAGAGGGTGATGAATGTAGAGGTGGTCAGGGGTTTCACTTTTAGATCTCTCTACGAGAATCTCTTTCGTTCCAGACTTGTCCACTATGGTGAACAGATTATTGATCGTTGGGAAGAAAAGAGGATCATGGATGGTCGACCCCCGTTTAAGATGGACAAATGTTGGAGAAGGCTCAGGTTCCAAGGTTTAGTTCCAGGTGCCAGAATGTGCGGCTCCGGTGGGAAGATTGTGCTTTTCTGGGACGCCTCCGACGAGTCGGGATATCTTCATATTTGGTGTACGGAGATTTCATTGGAGAGACTCCGAGGAGGACGCCAGATTTGGGGCTACATTGAACGGTCTAGTATTGTCATGCCTGCCGTTGAACGTTTTAAATCCCACAAGAAGGTTTTGCATTCTCTTTCTGTCACTCTCTGAACCTTTGCCACTTTAAAATTTCTCAAAACTGCTCAAAATCTTGTTATTTTTTCTCTCTCTATCTTATTAATTTTGTTTTGAGCTTCTCTTCTGTTTTGAGATAACAGCATACTGAATATCACTGCCCCTTAAATCTCACAAAAAGCCTCTGCCCCTGATATCTTCCTTCTCTTTGCTAGATGTAGAGAAGAAGATACTGCTGTTGTTGTTTTGTTCTTCTTCTTGGTGTCTACTACAGACTGATTTGTTCTAGCTAGCGGCTCGGCATGTGAGCACTGAGTTTTATAACAACTTTTCATAACTCTGTCCAATGTTTCCTTCAGCAACTCATTCTTCAATGTAAGGTTTTGTTTGTCCTACATATATTTTAGTGCTGATGTCGAAGTACTTATCTCAATAGTGAGTGACAAATGTAAGTAATATGATATGGTTAATTCATGAACTGATGTGTTGTCTATCTTTGGTATCTATTCATGAACTGATGTGATGCATTACACTCAAACAGAAGAAGCGACTAGTCCATGTAAGGATCGACATCATGTAGGTCAGTCGACTTAAGCACTTGATTCTGCTTTGGTTATGAACGTTGATGCATCTTTTCTATCAACTAAAACTTTAAGCTGTGCATGCAGATTAGAGGAAATATATTTGTGTTAAATATTAACAAAGAAGGTGAGACAATTCTTGAAGAACAACACATGGAGAAACAGTGAGGACGACGCCAAATTTAGATGGTGCTAATAGATTATTGTTAGTACCTTTTGCTTTACTTCTCTCTGCATCGTCTTTGTCACCACCTCATCATCATGTTTTAAAATTCCCTCCTGGCAAAGGTTTAGGAATTTAGATACCTAACGCCAATGAGTGGATCTATTCAAATCATATTTGAACGTTTTCGTCTTCTTCCATCGATTTATAAGTTAGTTAGAGGCAATGATTTGGAGCCTTTGCTTGCAACAGCTGCATGATATCACACCAACTTGATTCCCTATAAGGCTCTCATTACTTTTAAAAGACTTTTTCTTTACACTGTTCTTTTTTTGTCAACAACCAATACTTTAATTTTTGGTATTCGCAATGTGGGTTCAATTTGGTATGGCATGTTTCGATGACAACTAAAAGTATAAACTGTATTTGTTAATATATCTAGTAATAATCCGAAGTCACGAGTAGTTCAGCTTTGGAATCTAGAAAGAAGCCTCATCTTACATGGTGGATGTTGATAGGGCCAACCACACCTCTCACTGTACAATACTTGTCTCCACGAATATGTCGGATGGACCATCACACACATGATTATGTTACATGTACCATATATTAATATCTAAATCACCAATATATAAATTCTCAAATCATTCAAGTGTCAGAACAACAACGCTCACTAGATCCATCACACACCTTGCTCCTCTCATCCAACGGTTCTTTTTCACTTCTTCTTCTTCTTCTTCTTCAGTCTGTCTCAGAAGCAGCCAAACATGACTTCTCTTCTGTCTCTTCTTCTTCTTCTTTTGGTCACTTCAACTTCAGTAGAGTCCAAGACTTTCTGGGCTGACGTGGCAGCTCTTAAAGAGTTCAAGAACTCCGTGGATGCTAAATCGCTAACCCCTGGCTCTTGCCTCAGCTCCTGGGACTTCTCCCTCGATCCCTGCGACGGTTTATCCGGCGAGACATTCACTTGCGGTTTCCGCTGCGACACCGTCGTTTCCGGATCGGGTCGGGTCACAGACCTCAGCCTCGACCACCCCGGTTACTCCGGCTCACTCACCTCCCTCTCCTTCAACTTTCCTTATCTCCAGTCCCTCGATCTCTCCGGCAACAATTTCTCCGGTCCTCTTCCAAACTCCCTCTCCAACCTCACCCGCCTCACCACCCTATACCTTTCCGGAAACTCCTTCTCAGGCTCCATACCCGCTTCTCTCGGGTCCATGCCGGCTCTCGAAGAGCTCCTCCTCGACAACAACCGCCTCTCCGGCTCCGTTCCGGCGAGTTTCAACAACCTCTCCGGCCTCAAACGGCTAGAAATCCAGCTCAACAACATCTCCGGCGAGTTTCCCGATCTGACCTCCCTCAAGAACCTGAATTACCTAGACGCGAGCGATAACCGGATCTCGGGTCGGGTCCCGTCGTCGTTACCCGGTTCGGTAGTTCAAATCTCAATGCGGAACAACCTCATGGAAGGAACGATCCCAGAGAGCTTCAGGAACTTAACCTCTCTCGAAGTCGTGGACCTTAGCCACAACAAACTCACTGGCTCTGTTCCATCGTTCATCTTCACTCATCAAACTCTCCAGCAGCTTACTCTCTCCTTCAACGGCTTCACCTCTTTAGACTCACCTTACTACTCTCCCTCGGGTCTCCCCAGCGAGTTGATATCAGTGGACCTCAGCAACAACCAGATCCGAGGGTCGTTACCTCTGTTCATGGGTCTCTTACCGAAGCTCTCAGCTTTGTCGTTGGAGAACAACGGCTTCTCCGGTATGATTCCGACACAGTACGTCTGGAAAATTGTGTCGCCTGGTTCAGATTTCGCCGCGTTTCAGAGGCTGTTACTAGGCGGGAACTTTTTATTCGGAGTCGTACCGGGTCCTTTGATGGCGCTCAAGCCTGGTTCGGCGAACTTGCAGCTCGCCGGAAACTGCTTCTCGTGGTGTCCGGCGACGGTTTTCTTTTGTCAGGGTCAAGAACAGAGATCTGTTACGGAATGCAGAAAGTTTAGCCGTGTAATTCCTTGATTTTTTTTTGTTTCATGTCTTCAATCTTCCGGTCGGGTCGGATCTTTGTGATCACTCGAAGCTGTAGTAGGGTCTTGTCTCTGTCTTCCGCCAATTGCTTATCCAACATGTGATTAAATCAATAAAATGCCGTTGGGAGAGGCGATGTTTTCTTATTGTAACTCTCTAAACAACATAATGTTAGTTTATAATACTAGTAATTAATACCTAGATGGGTACTGGAATTTCGGGGTCCGAGACTCCGAGATGATGATTAGTTAAGAGCCGACTCAATTGCTGGAAAAAAAAAAAAGAAAGAGCCGATTCAATTGTATATGGCGATGAAAAGAGGAGTTTGGTTGGGCTTTCCCCTTTAGGCCCAATTATTTGAGCCTGTATTATATACTATCAAGATATATGTGTTGATCATGTTGACCATTGTGAAATCACCAACTTTATCTTGGACTAGATATTGGACGAGTGAGTGGCAGTCTCCTTCAATTGTACCTATCGACAACCTTCACTTCCTTTCATTTTCATCACATTGATTACATTTTTTTTGGACAACCATCACATTGATTACATACCTGATACATCTAAGTCTTTTGTTTTTAACTGTGATAATGTGTTACCTTTTTTTTTTTGATCAATGATATTGTGTTGCCTAGTTTTGAAGATCCCTGACATTTCAAAATGGAAGACGAGTCTCGAATAATTCAACTTCTATGAACCTTTTTGCAGTGAGTAAGATGCATCCTAGTTATATTTAACCAAACTTTTGGTCAGTTTTGGTCCCATATAGTGAACAATAGTTTGGTACTTTGGTACCTCATCGGATGTGTATCGACAGGAGATCTTTAGCCACTTGGTTTTGAATACTATTACGTAATTTTCAGAGCGAAAAGCATATCTATATATAATGATAACCTCACTTTTTCTACCTTGCTTGGAATTCATCACTAGTTTTTCTAGAAGCTCGATTGAAACAATCTGGTAGGCATCGAAAAAACAACAAAATTGAAATAATGACTGTTGTATTGGTTAGCTTTCTTGTACTTGTGTAGTTATATAGATTTTGACAGTAACGTCTTTCTACGATTTTATACTGGCAATTCTAATATTGCGGTTCATGATGTGTGAACAAATGTCATATTCATCATGTGATTATGGGTACATTAATATGATTATGCTGGGTTGATCAATAAACTAAATGAAACAATTTGCTTGCCCTTCCATATCATAATTAACCATGATGTTTACTTTCTTTGATACATTGATATTTCTTAGAATTGAATTCAATTAGTCTGCAAGGCGTTGGCGGAATCATCTTTCTTGCCACTTTTTAGTTGTCACAAATTCGAAGAAAGAAAAGAAAAAGGGAGAAAAGTGCACATCGATCATCATTCGTGTATTCCACTCCACTTCTCATTTCACTACAAAACCCCTTTTTTGACAAAACCCTTTGTTTTCTACAACTTATTATTCCTTTATTAAGCAAAAAGAAAAACTTATTATTCCTTTAATCCCTTACATAAGAATATGTAATCGTAGTAAAAACATGAATCGATGGTCATTACAACTTTATATTAATCTGGCTATTATTAAGTTCTGATGCCTATCAAGTCTGTTGAAATTCATTAGTAATAGTATCCTGATGTACTGATGTCGTATTACTTCTTCTTTTTTTGTGTGTTAAAATCTATCTATCTTATTAAAATAGAAGTACACATATAGAAATACCCTTAGAATTAAATTGAGTTTCTTATTTAAATACTTGTCTTTTTCAGTTAGATTAATGTATTTTTTTTTCTTTCCTATTTTAATGATTGTCTTTTTCAGTTAAATTAATGTGTTTTTTCTTTCCTATTTTAATGTTTATCTTTTTAGCTAGATTAATGTATTTTTTTATTTTTCAACAATTAATGATATTTTAAAGTTGTCTTTTTGTCAACTTAAAGTTGTCTAAACTATTTAAAAAATAGTCAAAAGTAAACATATAAAGTAGATAAACAATAATCAAACACCAAAAATATTTAAAATATATATTTATTTTCCATTCAAATATTGAAGTTCAACCTGTTTTTTAATTTTTAATTTAGGTATTTTGGCTTACATTACTCAATTTTATATGTTTTGAGAAATTTAAAGTATATATAAATTTTGAAAATTTTAAAATAATTTAAACTGGTTATCTGTATCCGAACCAAACCCCCAAATACCCGAATCAAACTGAAACCAAAATTTATAAATATTTGAATGTTGCTGAAATCTTTAAATTCGGGAATCTCAAACCCAATAGATTTTAACCAAACAGTGAGTATCCAAATACACATCCCTAACGTAGTCAATGTAAAATGATCAAATATTACAAATACATTACTTAATATAAATAAATAAAAACTAAAATAGAAAATTAATACCCGTGCGGTCGCACGGATCAATATCTAGTGTAGTATTATAGTGGCAGGTAAATAAATGCCTACCGGATGATAATTTCCAACTACCCATCATATAAAACAAATCAAGGAAAATATATATACTAAAAATACAAAATTGTATACTTCCTAAGGAAAATATTTGGTAAGAAATATATGAAATATTTTGTTTTGTTCACATGCAACAAATAAATATGCATGCATTTTAAATAAATAGAAGCAAGAAACAAGTTGGTTGCCCTTTTTACAGAAAAAAAAAGATAACAAGTTGGGCAACACCTTTTAATATAGGGATAATTTGTAAATTACTCTACAAACAGTTTGAAATTTGAAAATTACACCTCCTATTTTATTTTTTGAAAAATACACTTTCTTAAATGTGAATTGACCTTTTTATCCAGATTAAATATTTCAATGATTAAAAATAAATTCGAAATTAAAAATCCCATTATTATAATTATTTATGTTTAAGATAAATTTGTGTGTTGAGATAAATATGTTATTTTACCATTTACATTTTCACAATTATAAAAAAATATTATAAAATAAATAAATTATGATTTGTTTGATTTTATCATGATTCATGAAGTTTATATATTTTATTTTATTTTCTTAACCTGGTATAAACAAGTCATGTTTATTTGCATTTTCTCTACAAAATGTTAATTTCCTAGAAGTCATTATCTACCGAGCAAGTTCTAAATGTCTATTCATATATGTGCTTAATTTGGTTGACTTTGAATATTATATAATCCAACAACAGTAAGAAATACTGATTTTTTACTCGACAATTTGATTTATATTATTGCAGCAGTGTAGTCCTCATTGAGGAAAGTTAATAATGGTCTGGGTACATTAAAAAATATTAATAAAAGAACAAGCTTGAGGCACATCAAATTTCGAAAGATGATCTGCGACTTTTTGATGTTCTGTTATATCCAAGTGAAGTTGCAATATCCAAGTGAAGTTGCAGATTTTGAATTTTGATGACCAAAAATCAATGTCTCGTACCCAGACCTTTAGAAATTGAAAAAGAGATGAGATTTTATCTTAAACTTTTTTTAATAATATAATTTTATGATATTAAAAGATTTTGTGTAGATACTCTATAGATTTTTTTTTATTTTTTTGGTAAAAGGATTAATTTAAATATAATATAAATTATAAATTATAAATTAGGAATGATAAAATATTAAAATTGAACGATTTGGTAAATTAATATACACCATAAGTGTATTTTTCCAAAAACTTAAACAATAGTGTAGTTGTCAAATTATAATCTCATGTGAGTGTATTTCTCCAAATTTTCCCTTTAATATAAGAGTTAACGTGAACCGCGGAAGAAAAACAGCTTCGAAGTTTTATTTTTTCTGAGAACAAAACAGCTCCAAAGTTCACATGCAGCTTTGCTCTTTTTATAGACTATATCACATACATCACTTTAGGCTGTAAGCTGCAGAGACCGAACCTGAAATTTTGGAGGCTTTAGACAAGTCAAGAAGAAATTCAATAATTTGAAGATCGAAAATTTTATTTTTACAAATTTGAAAGCTTATATCTATGTAGGCTTTTTCAAAAAGTTCGAAAGTTTAAGATAAATGTTTTATCAGGCTTGGTTCAAGACTAGTACTTGACATGTTTTTCAGCCAAAGTCATTCAAATTAAAAGTATGTATATTTGTTATGAAAAAAATATACAATGTATAAACTACAAACGACATTTCCATAAATTTCATCTAGCAGATCACTTATAGAAAATGCAAAATTAAGGAGAAAATGATTTAAAATATATGTCGGTGTGTGTTTATTAGAAAATATTATATATATATATATATATATGTACCATTTTAAGTGATGTTTAAACATTTTTATTTTGTTTCATAATAAGTAAGGTTCTCACATTTCTAGATAAAATTTAATATCAATTGAAATTTGCAACAAACTATAAAATACTACATGTTTTTCTTATTGGTTAGACTGATTTTGTTTAATGCAACTTTATGTAACCAAAATAAATTGCATAGAAATTTGTGTTTTCTTAATCTTTGTGTAAAAACCTTAAACATCACTTAAAATGGTACAGAGAGAGTATATATATATATGTGAGTTTTTTTCTAAAATAGAAATGCCATTGTGTGTTGTTGTTGTCACATTATAGATCATGACTTTATAAAATATCTACAAATATGTTGGAAGTTAAATACTATGATTTATCTGGAAATATCTAAAATTTGATCGTGAAAAAAATCTTTACGTGATTGAATGTTTTTTTTTTGACTAACACGTGATTGAATTTTTATTTAAAAAAAATTCTCTTACGACTAAAAAGGATCTAAAACATTTTTTTCGTAATTTTATTTCTAACGTGATATGTGGATTCTAACCTAATCTGTCCTTTGACTCCGTAAACGCGCCTTCATGCTTCGAAAATTTCAGAGACCTTTTCTTGATCGTCCAAGTGATAAAACTAAAAAAAGTGACGATCTACATTGTTTAGCTCTACGCTTTTCACAAGCGACAAGTTTGACTTTAATCCTCCAATCTACAAAATGTATTTTGTCAACCATTTGCTATATTAATGGAATAGAGATACAAGTTTATGCGTTTTTAAGTTTTGACAAAAATTTAAATTTTTATAAATTTTAGAAAAAATATTGTTCCATTCAGGAGTGTAACTCATATCTATACTATTATTTATGAAGTAAATTTGCTTAGTTGTCATGTTCTCCATGATTTTAGGTAATTTTGCTTATTTCATATTTTTATTAAGTTTAAGCTAAATTATCATTGATGTATTATTTGTTTTGAGCTGTGTCACTAAATAATTAATTTAAATAATAGCCTTGATGAATATTCTATATAAATAAAAACGAATTTTATTTTATTAATATTAAATTTATATGTTATATTAGCTTTTCTTATTTGTCATATTTTTATTAGGTTTTAGACTTTTAGATAGGTTATTAATTTATTATTAGTTTCTAACTATTCATTAATTTATTTTAATAATATAAAGTTTATATGCTATATGCTATATTAAATAATTGATTACAAAATAATATTTTAGAACTATAAAAAAAGATAATTCTTCTATATATATTCTTTTTGTGTCTATCTGAAAACAATATTTTTTATTATAAAAGTTAAAAGAAAAATTAAGATACAAAACAATTTATTATTAAATATTAGTCAACATAAAAATATAAATATATTTTCTAAACTATCTCTAAGATATGAGTGTTTTAAAAAAACTTAACACAATAATAAGTATATATTTTGATTAAAAGTATTTGACATATATAAATATTTTGATGTTTGATTTAACTATTTAAAAATATAAATAATAATTTATTATGCTGATTTTATATTAATAAGACATAAACTAATAAGTATTTATAAGAAATTTATGCCCGCATGTGCGGGCAAAACACCTAGTATTTTAATAATTTTTATGTTACTGCCATCTAATAACTTAAAATAAATGGTTTTTGTAATATACAAATAAATTAGTCAAAAATACAAATAAAATTTTAATCTCGTTTCAATATTTATTATGTTTTTTTCTCAAAAGTATATATCATGTTTTATCTGGCCTGATAAATTAGTTGTCAACGATTTATTAAAAACCCTAACCTCAATTTTGAGTGAAATCAACAATTCCAGTTATATATATTTATTTAAAATCTTCATTATATATAAAAAAAGTCGGCCACAATCTCTTCCGCCTCTTACATCTTCTTCAAAACGCATTCTCTACTCATACTTCGCTCCTCCGCTACGTTTGCTTCCTTCTACAAAGCCAAAACGAAAACCAACAAGTGATTTCGATTGTACCATCCCTCCGATTCAATCGATTCCGATGGTATGTTCATCAATCTCTCTATGTAGCTTCAACACTTTCTACCTCTGAAACGTTCGTTGCACAATGGGAGGGATCGAAGATTTTTATGTCCGTTTTGATTGAGATTTCTCCTTATTTTAGGGTTCTCATGATTCCTGTTTCGATTTATGGCGCCGCCTAGGGTTTTCCTCAGTTTCTCACTCTGTTTTTCCACAGATGAGTTCCGAACCGTTAGATAACAACGATGACTCGGAGCCTTTCGTGGAATCAGATCCCACCGGCAGGTACGGCCGTTACGACGAGCTATTAGGCTCAGGCGCCGTCAAAAAAGTCTACAGAGCCTTTGACCAAGAGGAAGGCATCGAAGTCGCGTGGAACCAAGTCAAGCTCAGATGCTTCTCCGACGACACAGCCATGCTCGAGAGGCTCTACTCCGAGGTCAGGCTGCTGAAGAGCCTCGAGAACAGCAACATCATCGCCTTGTACAAGGTCTGGAGAGACGAGAGGAGCAACACGTTGAACTTCATCACCGAGATATGCACCTCCGGGAACTTGAGAGAGTACCGGAAGAAGCACAGGCACGTGTCCATGAGAGCTTTGAAGAAGTGGTCCAAGCAGATTCTCGAGGGGTTGGATTATCTCCACACGCGTAAGCCGTGCATCATCATCCACAGAGATCTCAACTGCAGCAATGTTTTCGTTAACGGAAACATCGGCCAGGTCAAAATTGGTGATTTTGGTTTAGCTGCGGTCCTGGGGGAGAACCGTGTGGCGCACTCGATCCTCGGAACGCCGGAGTTCATGGCTCCTGAGATGTACGAGGAGAGGTACACGGAGATGGTTGATATTTACTCGTACGGGATGTGCGTTTTGGAGCTTGTGTCGCTAGAGATTCCGTATAGTGAGTGCGATAGCGTGGCTAAGATATACAGAAGGGTGAGCAACGGAGTCAGACCAGAGGCTTTGGACAAAGTGAAGGATGTCGAAGCTAAGGCCTTTATTGAGAAGTGCCTTGGGAAACCCAAGGCGAGGCCTTCTGCTGCTGAGCTTCTTCGTGACCCGTTCTTTGATGGGATAGTAGATGATGATGATGAACAAGTAGAAAACAATGACAGTAGTGCAACTGGTCGTGTTGTTTCTTGATGATGTATGGATACATACATGCACTATGGTTTGAGTTTTGTGTTCTTTTTTCTTTTAGTTTGTACAGAGACCTCGGTTTGATATGGATTGTATCCAGCTTCTTCCTTTTAGTTCGTAGCTGGTTTCAAACATGGGAGAGCGGAATCTGCAATTTTATTTGAATCATTGAACAAAACTTTGTAAATCATGCTCATTAATCCGTTACATACATCATTGTTTCTCGAAATCAAGTATGACATAATGATAATAATGTTTTTTTATTCAGGTTTACCAAATGAAAAATCTTGTTACATCATTCATATACATACCACTTTGTTATTGTTATTGTTATTTTATATACCACTTTATGTTATTTAGGTACCGGCGATGTTTGTACACTTACACACGTCAATAAGTTTTAAACAAGTTTTTGGGCAGTTGTGTACTCTAACACACGTCATGATTTAAGTTTTATTTGCAGCTGCTTCGGATTTTGAGAATGTTTTGACATTGGGATGCCGCACTAACCAACTGACCATGTATATATTGGGAGAGAGAGTCAGCGAGTTTTTTTTTTTTTTGTCGTCGACTTTTACAGACTTATCGTGCTAGTCCGTCGGCCTTCAGATTGTGTGTGCGTGATACATAAATGATATCTGAGCTGTGAAAATTGTCTTACAAAGTCTTGATATCTTCTAAGTAAGCTGCAAAAGCAGACCATTCCTCTGGTTCCGACACCATCTTTACCAACTGAGAACAGTCTGTTGCAAATGTAACCCTAAATTGATGCAAATTCCTCATACACTCCATTGCCCAAATCAATGCTTCCACCTCAGAATGAAGAGGAGATAGAGAAGCACGGACATTCCTTGTCCCCATTAAGCCAGCAAATCCTTGAAGAGTACTGTACCACCCTTGTCCAGAGTATACTTCCTTATCTTTCCAAGAACCATCTATGAAACACCATCTTCCTGGTATTGACGGCAAATCCAGGATTGGCCGTTCTATTACCGAGGTGGCTAGCGATTGCGCATCTTCCCATATTTTTGCTTCTGTTACTGCTATTTTAAGTGTTTCGTTAGGCTCAATATCCAAATTACTAAAGACCTTATTGTTCTGTCCCTTCCAGATATACCATAAAATCCATGCAAAATGATGGTCATCTATTTTTGGTAGAACTCTCCAAAATAGATGATCCATATTCGTGTAGAGAGACTCAGTTGGGAAGATTGTTGGATTAGATGGTATCTGGGATAAAGCCCAAACCTGGCGAGCCGGAGGGCATTCAAAGAACACATGGTTTATTGATTCCTCTAGGGCACCACATCTATCACAACATATATCTCCTGTAAGTCCTCTAGCATATAAATTTTTCCTCACTGCTATATACCCTGATACCAATTGCCATAAGAAATGTTTAAGTTTAGGTGGACAACGGATTTTCCAACAGTGTGCCTTGAGAGCATCGACTATGGGTCCCACCATCTGTGGAGGTTTTTCGACATCAGGATACACTCGTTCCACTTGATAACCAGACTTGACCAAGTATTTTCCATTTTGAGTAAAGTGTCATCCCGTTCTATTCATCCTCTGAAATTTACCCAAAGGTATACTTTCTATTATTTTTACATCATGGGGATCCACTACCGCCCTAATTGCCTGTGAGTTCCAAATCCGGAGATCGTGATCAATAAGTTGATCAACCGTAAGGTCAGGATAACTAGTAACATGATTTTTGTTTGCTGGTCTCGGGCGAGTGGTTGGGAGCCAGGGATCATTCCATACAGATATAGATGATCCTGTTCCCACCCGTTTAATTAGTCTTTTGCTAACCAAAGATCTAGCTGAAGATATAATCCGCCAGCCATATGACGGGGAGTATGAACGAATCGGATCCAGGAGTGATGCGTTCCTGAAATACCGTCCTTTAAAAACCCGAGAGAATAACGTATTAGGCTTCTCTATGAGTCTCCATAACTGTTTAGCCAACATTGCTGTATTAAAATCTGCTATTTCCTTGAATCCCAGCCCACCCTCTTCCTTATCTAGGCAAACCTTATCCCATGATTTCCAGTGCATTCCTTTTATACTTCCTTCTGGATTCCACCAAAACTTAGCTACCACACTTGTTAATTTCTTTGTGATCGCTTTCGGTAAACGATAACATGACATGACATGATTAGGTAGAGCCGTTGCCACAGATTTAATAATCACTTCCTTCCCCCCTTTCGTGAAAAACTTAAAGGTCCACCCATTAATTCTGGTGTTCAGACGATCATGAAAAAATCCAAACACCTAAATTTTTGACCCCGCAAGGTTTTCCGGTAAACCCAAGTAAGAGCCCATACCACCCAAATTATGAATTCCTAAGATGTCTCTTATTTTTTGTCTGCAGGATTCCTCAATCTTATGTCCAAATTGAATCGAAGATTTTTGGAAGTTACTAAGTTGACCCGAGACCGCCTCATAATCTTTTAAAATCCGTAAAATAATTTGACACTCATCTCTTTTTGCTTTGCAGAAGAAAAGGCTATCGTCTGTAAAAAACAGATGAGAGATTGAGGGGCAAGCTCTTGCCACCTTCATTCCTGTGATCTGTTTATTTTTCTCCGCTTTTATAATGTTTGCAATCAATGCTTCCGTACATATGATAAATAGATACGGGGATAAGGGATCGCCTTGCCTTAATCCCCTCTGAAGTAAAATTTGACTACGGGGTTGACCATTTAGTAACACCTGATATTGCACCGAGGAAATGCACTCCATAAGTAATTTGATCCAATGTGAATTGAAGCCCATCCTGTGTAGAATTGCTTGAATAAAATCCATTCAATACGATCATATGCCTTGCTCATATCCGTCTTAATTACCATGTATTTCCCTTGACAGGATTTATTTGCCCTGAACCCATGAAACATTATATGTAATGTATATGACGAGTCAATACATTGTTACTTTTGAAGCAAGGAAGTTATTTGTTGCCAACTGGTTTATGTGGGTAGGTGATCCAATATGAATGGTTCACTGTTGTTCTTAAAACCAAAATGGTTTATAACTTTGTACCAAAGCTTTGAACGGAGAATGTATTATGTATAGAAGAGTAATTCATACGTGTAGAACAGACGAACTATTCTTATTTTCGATTGATAAAGCTTTTAGTTATTTTTTAAAATTATGGTCAATTTGTCGAACTGCCGCTTATAAAAAAAAATAGAGCACAATGTTTAGTCAAACGAGTTTGTTCGTTTTTTTTTTTTTTGTAAATGGCCTTCATATTAAATACTGAAAAAAAAAAACAACAAGCCCATAGCTTTAGTTCAGTCAGAAACAAACCCATTAATCTAATGAAACACATATTGCAAGAACTATTAGGCTCCCAGCCCAATTAGATAGGTAGAATAATCGAGAAGATGAAAAAGTTGGTGATCGCGGAAGAAGAACCGAAGCGTCGTGCCATAGATGGGAGTCAGCCAGTTTGGAACCAGAGTTGCATCATGAGAGAGGATTGTCGGGGTCGAGAGTGCCTGAAACTCTGAATTTGATTTCTAATTTGCCTGTCCAGTTGGGAGATGATAGCATCCACAGACTTGAAAATCTGTTGATGGAGACGCTGGTTTCTTTCTCTCCAGGTTAAGTAAATCGCTGATTTCCAAGCCAGAAGCAGTAGCCTTTTTGAGTGTTTGTTTCCTCTCACGTTCTGTAGTTGTATAAGAGTTTCATCCCAGTTTGATCTTGCATGCAAATTACACCTAGCAGCCATGGCGGACCAGATTTGAAAGCTGAACGCACATTCGAAGAAGAGGTGATTGCGCGACTCCTGAGCAGTGTTACAGAGGAGACAAAGCGGATCAACCTGAAGCCCCCAGCCAAGCAATCGATCTTGTAAAAACTAGTGGACACCAATTTCCTAAAGAACTTGTTCAATGCTCAAAACGACACTTGTTTTATTAAGAATCTCTTAGACTTGACACGAACCAATTCCTAATCTACCCAAGGACAGGTCGAGCTACTCTCCCCCTGTCACAATGATCCTATGCGCACTGCTGAACACTTTCAAGCACACGCTTTCTAAACTCTAAAACCCGTAACGAGGCCAACTGCCTCTCACTTCCTTATATACCTTAGGTGCAATCTTCTCTTCCTCATATCTTGCAACTGAAGATCCTCCAAGACTTATCCTCAAGTCACGATCTTCCTGTTACAGAATCTTCAAGAAGCTTATCTCCCAAGCTTCTCTCAACAACACGTCATACTTATCCAACTTAACTTGAACCGGTATTTCACACACCGAACCGGCTGCGTAACACATCTCTCCGGTATTTCACATACCAACTCAGCTGCGTGACACTTCACTGCTTCACACGAGCTCAGCTCCATTCCTGGAGCTAACATTCTCCCTCTTTTTATCTCAATGTGACTTCCCTGCTACCTGAAACACAGTCTACACTAAACACACAAAATCCTGACAAACGACTGGTTAGGAGAGTTAACAACCTCAATGAACACAGTTAGCAACCTCAATGAACACATCAAAAGATATCCTTAATTTCAAACGAGAAAACTAGGATAACACAGCCGATAGATAATAGAGTTCATAAGTTCATAGATTGCAAACAGAACAGCTAAAACAAGCTAAGACAGCAACATGATCATCAGTCAATGTCTTGGTCTTCTGAGACTGAGGTGCTCGCGATGTCTCCATAATCTTCCCCTGCAGTGAGGCACCATGAGATAAAAACAAATAGGAGTTAGTACAGTCAATCATTACCAAGCAACCTCCCCCAGTAAGGCCTTACTCTTGAGCCGAATGTGAATGGTTTCGAGTTTGGCAATGGCATGAAGAACGTCCTCCTCAAGGTTAGGGGCGCGTGAAACGATGCCATCCCCTAGTCCAGCCTTCTTGTCTTTGACCACAGCTCGTGGACACTCAATCAAGTCTTCATCACTGGAGTCAGGAGGTATGGAGCGTTGGGCAAGCAGGACCTGCTGAATCAGTGTGGGGAAGAGAATGCGACGAGTCTGCTCGGTCTTGATGTTCTCTGCCATGGACGTGATTTGATTGTAGACGAGCTTCCCAAAATCAAAGCGAGTGTGGTGATGGAGCATATAGACAAAGCGGAGACGCTCAATGTTCATTGCCGTGTAGGCGGTAGTGGGAATCCAGTTGGAGCACACGAGCTTGTAAAGGACTTGGTTCTGAGGAGTGAGATACTTGAAGCTCATATCTTCCCAACGCCGAACTCTCCCTTCTGATAAGAAACCACAGACCTCATCAATGTTCTCTTTCATCCAACTCGGTTCCTTGTCTTCTCCAGTTGTGCAGTAGATGGAGTTGATCAAGGAAGGTGAGAAATTCACTACTGCTCCTCTGACATAGACAGCTAATCCATCATCACGTTCCTCAGCATCCGGAAGATTGGCTATAAACTCTCTGACCACGCTTGGTTGGAATGGATCTACGTCGATGAGAGTGTAGATCAAACCTGACTGGAGCGCAACTTCCTTGACATCCTGAAGATCTTCATCAGAGAGAGGCAGATTCCATTGTTCCAGGAACTTTCTGTTCTCCAAGGAGTGATACCTTTCAGTTGCCGCGACGGATGCAAAGAGACGGTTGTAGGGTCGCTTAGAGGGCTTGAGAAGATCTGGATTTTCCCTGATTCTAGCTTGGAAGGCATCTCGGATAGTTGCATGTCTTATGTCCTTCGAGATTAGTTCAGAAGCCTCGGTTTCGTCGCCGGCTTGTGGAGGATTCTCAGTCGCGACATGTTCTGGAGTGACATCGGAGGTATCGTCATCTGGTTCGGAAGAGGAATCGTCGGCTGGTTCAGACTGTTCCCTAGGTGGAGTGCACCGCATGTTGCGACGAGAGCCTTTTCGTGAGTACTTGCGAGCACAAGATGTTGCGGGGGCTTGAGATGCAGTCACGGGATCTTGGGAGGGATTGCATGTCGTATCACCGGTCGACTGAAGACGAACACTTCTTCTTGGAGTCGACATTTCAGTGAGAGAAGAAGATCTCTAGCGGCGAAGAAGAGTGAATGTGACACAAGAGTGAAACCCTATTACACTTGTATCACCCGGTTGGTGGGCTTGAAGCCCAGTTGATAGTTATGGTATAGACGAGCCAAGAAGAGGACCCAATAATGCCTGGCCCAACAAAATGCTTGACTCATAAGTAAACCATTTGCACACTACAAGCATTGACACTTATGTTGGAAGAGCTTTGAGATTGGTACTTGGGCAGAGGAACACAACTGTACAACAAAAGAACCATGTTAGACTAGTGTAGCCGGAATTATATGACCACACATAGTGATGACTGGAGAAAGTAAGCAAGAGGTTCACAAAGAGGTTAAAGTCAAGGTGATAGTAGATGAAATCGATGCAGTGTCTCAGCTCTGGTATGTAGCTATTTCTCAGCCGAGTAACTGTCACACACCAGATTGCTAGGTAAGAATTCCAAGATTATGTCATGAACATCTCATCGATTGTAAGGACTGCTGCTCTGAGTTCACTCCTTCATCGTCAGTGAACATTAGTGAGAGTTTTACCTGCATTTTTATTTTGTATTGCCTTGGGTTTTATGGTTTCAACAGAGTCAGTGACATATCAAGGCACCTAGCATCACCAGATTCAAAGTATGATGATACCCTGACCCACGATGAGTGTCTTAACATGTTTGACACTGCCTTATCGGAGCAGTGATCGTCACAGGAACCAAAGTGTTGCAGCACCCTGTCCCACAACGAGTACTCGTCACATAAGGCCTTGTAGAGTGTAACACACATAGCTGGGTATGTGACACATGAGCTGAGTGTGTTTTCTGCTCTTCCCAATCCGGACAGTGATCGATGCTCAGACTCAAAATGTGTTGTCACCCAGTTGCAAGACGAGTGTCCTTCATGTTGGGCTTCTTACAACTGAGATGATCCTTGAACAAACTAGGAATC
Organism: Raphanus sativus; assembly: GCF_000801105.2. NCBI lineage: Eukaryota > Viridiplantae > Streptophyta > Magnoliopsida > Brassicales > Brassicaceae > Raphanus > Raphanus sativus. The sequence continues at coordinate 8,298,093 of NC_079519.1, forward strand.
TGCACCTAGCAACTTGCTGAGACAAGGTTTTTAAAGATTCATGGAGGGATGGGATGACTTTAACCAGTTCGTGTACGCCTACTTCTCCAGTTTGTGGTCTGATTAGGCTGTGATGTCAACAATTCCCAGAGCCTTTCTGAGGCCTAGGAATACATTGAAGTCTAGCGGTTTTGTGAAGATGTCGGCCAGTTGATTCTCAGATGAGACGTGTTCAACAACCACAAGTTTCAATTCTACTAGCTCTCTGACAAAGTGGTGTCGCAGATCAACATGCTTAGTACGAGAATGCTGAATGGGATTCTTAGTCAAGTTGATCGCACTCATGTTGTCACAGTGAACCAGCATGGAGTCTGTGGTGTATCCATAATCAATTAACATTTGTCTCATCCAAAGGAGTTGAGTGCAGCAACTTCCAAGTGCTATGTATTCTGCTTCTGCTGTAGACAGAGAGACACAGTTTTGCTTCTTACTGTGCCATGCTATCATGTTGTTACCGAGAAAGAAGCATCCTCCAGACGTGCTTCGTCTATCATCAACACAACCAGCCCAGTCTGCGTCGCAATAGCCAGCCAGGTTCACATTGGTCTCAAAGGAGTAATGAAGACCGAAGTCTAAAGTGCCTTTCACATACTTGATCATGAGTTTCACTGCATTCAGATGAGATTCCCTTGGAGATGCTTGATATCTCGCACAGATGCTTACGCTCAAGCAAAGATCAGGTCGGCTAGCAGTAAGATATAGGAGACTTCCTATCATGGCTCTGTATAGTTTATCATCCACTTTCTTCCCTTCTTCATCACGAGACAGTTTAGTTGTGGTGCTCATGGGAGTTCTTGCCGTTTTGCTAGTTTGGAGACCAAACCTCTTCACCAAATTCTTAGCATAGGTACTCTGAGTGATGAATATTCCATCATCCATCTGCTTGATTTGAAGACCCAGGAAGTAGTTGAGTTCTCCTACCATACTCATCTCGAATTCCTTGGTCATGGTTTTCACAAATTCGTTAACCAATCGTTTTGATGTGCTCCCGAATATGATGTCGTCGACATAAACTTGAATCACAAGAATGTGTGAGTCGATGTCTTGAATGAACAGAATTTTGTCAACTCCTCCTCTTTTGAATCCAGTAGCTATAAGAAAGTGAGTCAAACGTTCGTACCATGCTCTTGGAGCTTGCTTAAGTCCGTACAATGCCTTCTTTAATTTGTAAACATGATCTGGAAAGTGAGGATCCTCGAATCCTTTAGGCTGAGTTACATAGACTTCTTCCTGAAGTAATCCATTCAAGAAGGCACTCTTGACATCCATTTGATAGAGTTTGATTCTGAGTTTGCAAGCGATGCCAAATAATAGCCGGATGGACTCTAGGCGGGCTACAGGTGCAAATGTCTCATCAAAGTCTTCACCTTCTATCTTCGCATACCCTTGAGCAACAAGACGAGATTTGTTCCTAGTCACATTACCGTATTCATCGGTTTTGTTCTTATGTAACCACTTGGTGCCAATAATGTTAGCATCATCAGGTCTAGGAACTAATGACCAGACTTGTAGTCTCTCAAACTGATCCATTTCTTCATGCATCGATGCAGTCCAGAACTCATCTTCCAACGCTTCTTGGATGTTTTTTGGAACTATCTGCGAGATGTAGCAGTCTTCTTTTGCCATTTCACACAGGAAGGATGCCAGTTTGACCATTTCCTTGAAGTCAATTTGTTTCTTGCGTGTGACCCTTCCATCAAGAACTCTTCCTATAATGTCATCTGCAGAGTGATTCTTGTGTACTGTCGTTGTCGTTGGCAGTATCTGTTCCTCAACTTCGGAGACTTCATCATCATCTCGACTCGGAGGGATCTCAGTTTTGATTACTGGATCAATAGTTTCAGGTTCATGTGCGACACTCGTTGCAGGCAGTGTAGCATTTCTCTGGTAGTAGCCTACTTGATCATCAAAGACCACATTTACTATCATCAATTCGTTTTGTTCGGGAGTTGTAGACTCGAAATGCTGAGCTGTTTGTAAAGTATCCAAGGAACATGCCCACATCACTCTTGGCATCGAATTTTCCCAGGTTATCCTTGTCATTTAGAATGTAGCACAGACAACCAAAGACATGACAGTAACTTAGATTGGGCGTTTTTCCAGTGTAGACCTCGTAAGGAGTGGTGTTGGTCTTTGGCTTGATGTAAACCCTGTTAATGATATAACAAGCAGTGTTCACAGCTTCAGCCCAAAATCCAGATGGTACCTGATTGCCAGCTAGCATAGCTCTTGCCATTTCCTGCAGAGTTCTGTTCTTGCGTTCCACAATTCCATTTTGCTGTGGTGTGCGTGGAGCAGCATACTGATGCTGTATTCCTTGATCATTGCAGAAGCTGTCGAAGTGTTGATTCTGGAACTCACCACCATGGTCACTTCTTATTTGGCAAATGCCTCCCTTTTTCTGTTTGAGTTGTAATGCAAGTATTCGGAAGCTGTCTATTGCATCAGACTTGTTCTTCAGAAATCTGACCCAGGTGAATCTAGAGAAGTCGTCCACAAGTACAAAGATGTATTGTTTGCCTGCTACACTGCTCGGGGTGATTGGTCCCATTAAGTCCATGTGTACTAACTCAAGGATTCGTTTTGAGTTGGTTTGAGAGACCTGTTTGTGCTGGACCTTGACTTGCTTGCCTTGACAGCAGGCTCCACACACTCCGTCAAAATTATCGTCAAGCGTAGGGACTCCTCTAATAACTTCAGCGCGCACAAGTCTTGAGAGACCATGAGTGTTCATGTGTCCCAGTTTTTTGTGCTATAGTTCAAGTTGGGATCCTTTAGCGGTTAGACATTGCCCTGTAGGCTTCCACATGTAGCAGTTGTTGGCTGAGCGATACCCACACAGAACAATGTTGTTCTTGTCGTCGAGAGCTTGACACTCTTTCTTATCAAAGATGACTCGTAGACCTTCATCACAGAGCTGACTCACACTGATGAGGTTAGCTTTTAAGCCATCTACCAGATATACGTTGATGAGTCGTGGAAGGTCTGCTCTCACAGTATCTCCTATAGCGCTGATCTTCCCTTGTCCTCCATCTCCAAATGTAACCTTGCCACCAGTGATCTCTTGAGCTTTTACAAGGTAATCAGCAGTTCCTGTCATGTGCCTTGAGCACCCACTATCAAAATACCAAGGAGTCTCATCCTGGCTTGTGCTATCAGAAGTGGTGTAGGCAACGTTTCCTAAGATCTGCGAGAAGTCATTTTCAAAGAGATCTTCTTCAAGAAATTCGTCTGTGACTGACTCATTACTGATCGTATGTGACACACTTTCGTTTGTACCGAAATCACAGATTTTTGTTAGTGATAGATTGCACATAATTTCCTTTCCTTGTCTCTGTTCAGTAACAAGTGGAATGTCAGGTAGTGGCATTTCAACTGGAGCAGCTGATATTCGATTCTTGTAGTTTAGATATAGATCCGACTTAGCTATCCAAACGCATCCAAATTTGCCAGGTTCAATATGCCAGCGATTTCTCATCCATGCTTCTTGATACTGCTTACGTCTAAAGTAGCAGTTTGAAACCATGTGACCAGGTTTACAGCAGAATAGACATCCGTTTCTTTTCTTCACAGGATGTTTCTGAATCACTGATTGAGAAGTAGGTCTTGGTGGTTTGCTCTTGTCAGGTTCAACAGTTTTAATAACTGCACTGCTTTTAACAAACCTTATCCCTTCGTTACACTCAGCTGTCTTTGAAGTAGTTCCTTGAAATCCAAGGCCCCAGTTGATTTTCGGAGATTGTCCCAAGGACAGAATGTGATCAAGAGTGTCTGATCCGGTATTGAGCATTCTGAGCTTTTTGTAATTTTCTGTCAGTTCTCGTTGCAGTAAGCGACTTTTATCTAGCTCTTCACTCAGCAGCTGTTTTGTTTGGACAAAGCTTGTTTCAAGCATCTTCAGAGAGTAAGCTTGCTCTGAGATAGTTCTCTTGAGAGTGTTCTGATCTTCCTTCTCGGTCTCTATTGAGCCGACTTTCTCTGAGTCTGAGTTGTTCTCAGTTTGTTCAAGCTCTAGTATGTTCACTTGTGCCTTCAGCATAGCTCTGTCTTTAATCAGTTGTAGATTTTCGAGGCTAAGTTCCGTGAACTTATTGAACAAACTCTGGTATTCAACCTTTAGTCCAGTGCTTTCTTTCTCTGGATCTGCTTCAGACTCTGAGTCTGATTCTGAGCTTGATTGAGACTTAAGAGACTCATCCTTTTGATCAATTCTAGCTACAAAGTTCAGAAGGTGTTCTTTATGATCATCCTCACATTCTGTTTCAGCATCTGTGTAGCATATCAGAGGCTCGTGTGACACATCAGTCACGTTGACATGAGCAGAGAAGTTAAGCAGAAGTTCTTCGTTATCACTTTCATCATCGGATTCGGTATCACTGAAACAAATTAACGATTTGTCCTTCTTGAGGTTGTTTGGACACTCACTTCTGGTGTGTCCGTAACCTTTGCATTCTATGCACTTAAGCTCCTTTCTCTTGGTGAGAGGACACTCGTTACGATAGTGACCAAAACCTTCACACTCATGGCATTGCAACTCCTTTCGTCGATTTCCTTGAACAGAGTCATTTCTGTTGTTCTGAGAGGGACGATCACGGTCTCGTCCTTGGTATCTCTGATTAGTGCGACTTTGACCTTTTTCAACACGTTTCAGCATTTTGTTGAAGTTCTTGGCCATAAGAACCATGTTTTCTTCAATCTTCTTCACTCGTTCAACTTCTTTGGATTCTGCAGAAAAGGCGACTCCTTTCTGATCTTTAGATGATTCATCCACACGTTCCAAGTCATGCACCTTGAGAATACCTGCTAGTTGATCGAACTTCATCTCATCAGTGTTGACTGCAATTTTCAGTACTGCCTTGTAAGCTTCAAATCGAGGTGGAAGACATCTGAGTAGTTTTTTGACAAGTTTTTTCTCGTTATACTTCTTGCCGAGAACTGAGGCTTCATTAGCAATCGAACTAAGTTTCGAGATGAAGCTTCCAATTGTCTCATCTTCTTCCATACGTAGGTTCTCAAATTTAGAAGCCAAGTGATCAATTCTGGTGCGCCTAACACTCGTGTTTCCTTTAAAATGATTGATGAGTGTATCCAGGCTTCTTTAGCAGACTCACAGCCTTGTATGATCTTGAACTGGTCAAGATCCACAGCGGAAAAGATTGTGGTGAGAGCTTTAGAGTTAAACTTAGAGGCTGCTTTATCTGCATCAGACCACTTGTCCTTTGGTTTAGGCTCTTCTGATTCGTCATCCATGATTACGGTTGGAGCCTTCCATCCTTGTTCTACAGCAGTCCAAGCATCCTCATCAATTTCTCTTATGATATGACGCATCTTAGCTTTCCAGTGACCGAAGTTTCCTTCGTCCAACATGATCGGTTTCTGGAGAGCCATGAGTTCTTTCATGGTATCCATGGGTGTCCTTAGATCTCAACCTGTGAGTAGACTCTGCAAGTCCACAGAGGTGACCCGCTCTGATACCAAATGTAAAAACTAGTGGACACCAATTTCCTAAAGAACTTGTTCAATGCTCAAAACAACACTTGTTTTATTAAGAATCTCTTAGACAATCACAATCTGACTTGTCTAATTCGAATTACACAACGTCCTCCTGGACTTGACACGAACCAATTCCTAATCTACCCAAGGACATGTCGAGCTACTCTTCCCCTGTCACAATGATCCTATGCGCACTGCTGAACACTTTCAAGCACACGCTTTCTAAACTCTAAAACCCGTAACGAGGCCAACTGCCTCTCACTTCCTTATATACCTTAGGTGCAATCTTCTCTTCCTCATATCTTGCAACTGAAGATCCTCCAAGACTTATCCTCAAGTCACGATCTTCCTGTTACAGAATCTTCAAGAAGCTTATCTCCCAAGCTTCTCTCAACAACACGTCATACTTATCCAACTTAACTTGAACCGGTATTTCACACACCGAACCGGCTGCGTAACACATCTCTCGGGTATTTCACATACCAACTCAGCTGCGTGACACTTCACTGCTTCACACGAGCTCAGCTCCATTCCTGGAGCTAACAGATCTTTCGTTGGACATCGGTTCTGGATCATTAGCCACGCGAGGAAGTTTTGTCGCGGGATACCATAGGAGCTCCAAATCATTGATGACCAAGGAACAGTTGGGACATCTCCTTTAAGATAAGTGTAAACCGAGCCAGTAGAGAACTTTTCCTCAATTTTTCCATTAATCTCCCATTCAAAATAGTCCTCACACTGCGATAGGGAGATAGTAGTGAGATGTATCTGAACGACCAACTGATTTTCTGTTCTAGCAGGAGGGAGAGACCATCTACCCTCGGAGTATAGGGATGCAACCGTTGCAGATTTCCGGATGCCTAGTCTTGATACTTCACCATTGAGGAAAGAGTTAAGGTTGCCATATGGTGACCAGTTGTCGAACTAGAAGCTCGTTGAGTTCCCATCACCTAAGCGACGCTTGATCAAAGGGTAACAGAGATCTCTTGTTTTAATGAGCTTATTCACTAACCATGAGTATGAGGAACTGGGTTTGATTGACCAGAAGTTGCTGATATCTCCTTTTAAAATGACTTCTTTAAAGTAGGCTGCCCACACCGATGAGGGACGGAAGAAGAGCAGCCACATCAACTTCAGAGAACAAGCCCGGTTCCAAACAAGTAAGTCTTTAACTCCCAACCCACCCTGTTCCTTAGTGAGAGTGACTCTATCCCATGCTACTCTTGCAGAATGATGGCCCTCGCTTTGCCCTGACCATAAGAACAATCCACAGAGAGAATTTATCTTATTAACACAAGCTTTTGGCAGGATGAAGGATGAGCACCAGAAGGTTGTTATTCCAGAGATAACTGTCTTGATCAGTAACAGTCTCCCAGCAAACGAGAGGGCTTTTAATGACCAGGAGGAGAACCTAGCTTTGACCTGTTGAAGGAGAGGCTCACAATTGGCAAGGGTTAGTTTCTTGGTACAAAGCGGGACACCAAGATATTTCATCGGTAAGGAGCCACACTTCATCCCCGTAGAAACTTGTATCGCTGATGTTTCTGCCTCCGTAAGACCTGAAGCAAAGAAACTCGTTTTCTGGTAGCTAACCGCCTGAACCGATTCGATGGAGCCTTCAACAAAAATCAGTAAGTCATCGGCAAAAGACATATGTGTGAGCTTGATCTTCCTACAGTTGTGATGATAGTCCATATGCCCTTCCGAGACCATTCTGTTGAGCATTTGGGAGAGACAATTCATGGCTATAACAAAGAGGTAAGGGGACAGGGGGTCACCCTGTCGAAGTCCCCGTCTGCCCTTAATAGCCATTAAGCGTTCCATTGTATCCTAATGTGAAGTTTGTGGTGCAGATGCAAGCTTTGAGCCAACTGATGTAGAGAGGAGGAAGACCTAGACCATCCAAGCAAGAGAAAAGGAAGTCCCAAGACAGTGTGTCAAACGCTTTGGAGATGTCCACCTTGAGGGTAACCTTTTTCTTTCCCTTATCTCTGTGATACCCATTTACCAACTCACTCGCTACGACTGTATTTTCAATCAGTAGTCTGCCTTTAACGAATGCTGTCTGGTTGGGTAGGATAAGCGCCGGTAAGATAGGCTTTAAGCGAGCTACCAATAGCCTAGAAATCACCTTGTAGATAGTATTTAGACATGCTATAGGCCTGTAGTCAACTATACGAGAAGCTCCTGTGAACTTGGGCACAAGCGCTAGGATAGTTGAATTGGTAGTGGCAGGAAGGAAAGAAGAGTAGTAGAAGTGATGAATCGAGTTGATGACCTCTTCCCCAATGATACCCCATGACGCCTTGTAAAATCCCGAAGTTAGGCCATCGGGTCCAGGCGCTTTGTTAGGGTTTAGCTTGAAGAATAACTTTTTAATCTCTTCCCTCGTTGGCAAAACTAACATGTCTATTTGTTGTTGCAGGGAGCAAGTAAAACGACAAAGAGCTCTGAACCAATCTGGATAGGAACGTATGGCAGGAGGTAGAAGCACAACCGGACCAAGCACCGACGTAAAATGTCTCACCGCATGGATACTCATCTCCATTGGATCAGTTATTACAGCACCTGAGTCAAGGAGGAAAGACTTGATCGCATTGAAGCACACGAGTTTGTTCGTTTGGACATAATTCAGTTTCCGGTCTAAGGGTTGTTCGTTTGTCCATCTGTCATTGTCTATTCAGATGGTCAAATAAAATAATTTATTTAGATATTTGTAAAACTATTCGTTTCTCTGTTAAAATAAATCATATCATCTGAATGATAAAACGAACAGGTCCTAAATATATATGATGTGTTTATAGATAACAAAAGAACTTTCGAAAAAGATTATCTAGCTATCGAGGTCAATATATTTGTGATTTTTTCGTTTGTGGTCCTGAATATCTTAATAGTCACTTTTCTTTAACACTGAATAGTCATTTTTACACCAAAACAGTTCTTTGACAAAAAAATTAGGTGTATTGAAATGTTGGTGCCAAGGTTAGGTGTACTGAATGTTGGTGCCAAGATTAACTTAGCTAGTAGTAAGTTTAGGTTCAGTGAATGTTTAAAATTGATTTAGTTACCTATGCAGCTAGGTGTTAAATCATATTCCCTATCTGATATGATGCTTTAGGGATTTTCGTTTATATAAAAATATTTATTTATTTTTGTCAATTTTAAATTATTATTTTATTATTCTAGAAGCACCTCAAAATTATTGAAGAGTTTTGACTAATTTCTTAGATTCTTTTTTTTCATGTGTATCTTGTTAGTCAACTGATTTTTTTTAAATAGAACTGTTTGTTTTTAGTTTTTAAAAACTTCAGGAGAATTCTCACCATTATAGATGCTCTGAAAGTTCAATAAATTAAAAATTAACATATGCAATTTAAAAAATTATTTATTTTGTTGCAAGTCTTATAAAAAACTTCAATTTTTTTTTCTTTTTTTCACAGTTAACAAAAATTTTAACTATTATGACATATCAGTTTATATATCCCCTACCTCCATTGAGTTTATATTATTACATTTTGCGGTCATCCAAGTTACTGTAATAAATTTATAAATTAATAATGTTAAGATTTTAATTTTTATTAATATATAAAAGTTATTTTTAAATATATATATATATATATATATATAATTTATTTTATGTATAAATATGAAAAATACTTAATGTATTGTTTAAATTTTATTGAGATATGTTTTATATTGTTTTTATTTGTTGTTTTGGATAAATACGGTAAATATAAAAGCATTTGTAAAATAACAAAAACAACTAGTGTATTAATAGAGACTAAAAATAGTAAAGATAAGTTTCACTATAAATGAGAAAAACAAACTATACAATATATTTATATAAATGTTACAAACACTAATTATTAATTTATTCTTATATTAGGACCATATATTTATATAGAATTATTAAAAAATATTATTTATTATTTTATCAAATTGTATCAAATTTTACACTGATCCAATAATTTTTTTTATTAGTTTATAATACTTATTAATTTGTAGATTATTAATTTATAGAATTTAAACCGTAGTAAAAATAAAAGCCACCCAGCATTTTAAAACTCATCATTAATACATAGATTTGTTGTAAAATAAAGTAAGAAAAGAAACAAATAAAAAAAAGAAAAAGATCCCCTGATTTGACCAAAAAAAAAAAGGAAGAAAAAAACATCCCCTGTAAATCTGGCAAAACCCCAAAATCATTTCCCACTTTACTTTTCTCATTTTTCCTCCCCAAAGATGGCGTCAGAGACAGACCAAAGCTTCAAAGATCTTTCATGGTTCCTCCAAGCAATCAAAGATCCACAACTACAAAACCGCTTCAACCTCCAAACCCTCTCTTTCTCCTCCTCCTCCTCCGTCAAAACCACGCATTGTCAGCTCCTCACATCCACCTCCATGAACATCAACGTCACCAGAGACAACCTCGCTTCTTCACTCTCCCAGATCTTCATCGAGCTAGCAACGTCTCTAGAGACCCAAACATCTCTCAGGAACCTGGAGTTCGAAGGAATCACGTGGGACGACGACATCGAGATATTACAGAGCCTCGGCTTGCTCCTCGACAACGCCTCCACGATAAAGCACCTCGCTTTCAGAAAGAACAGGTTCACCGAGCACTGTCTGAACGAGCTCTCGGAGATTCTGAGAAGGAACAGTTCGTTGAAAGAGGTTACGTTCTCAGAGTCGAGGATTGGAAGCAGAGGAGCTACGCTTCTCGCCTCGGCTCTCCAAGTTAACGACTCGTTAGAGGAGTTGCAGATTTGGGAAGACTCTATTGGGTCTAAAGGAGCTGAAGAGCTCTCTAAGATGATCGAAACGAACTCAAGTCTGAAGCTTTTCTCCATTTTCGACTCCAACCCCTTCACTGCGACGCCGTTGATATCCGCAGTGTTGGCTCTGAACAGAGAAACAGAGGTTCACGTGTGGAGTGGAGGAGAGAGAACCTCAAAGGTGGTTGAGTTCTTGCCTGAGAGCAACGCTCTCAGGATCTACCAGATCGACGCCTCTGGCTCTTGCAGAGTCGCTACAGCGTTGGGGATGAACACAACGGTTAGGTCTCTAGACATGACTGGCGCCACGCTGGACTCTCGGTGGGCGAAGGAGTTTCGATTGGTTCTTGAGCAGAACAGGACTCTTAGAGAAGTGAAACTCTCTGAGACCGGTCTTAAAGACAAGGCTGTTGTCTATGTTGCAGCTGGACTTTTCAAGAACAAGAGCTTGCAGAGTTTGTATGTTGATGGGAACAGGTTCGGGAGTATTGGCGTATCGGACTTGCTTTGTCCGTTGAGTAGATTCACTGCTCTGCAGTTACAAGCCAACATCACGCTTAAGTCGGTCGTGTTCGGAGGTCCCAAGACCAAGGTTGGAAGAGATGGACTTACCGCGATTCTGAAGATGCTGACAACTAATGAGACTGTGGTTCATCTCGGGATCCACGACGACACGAGCCTGGGGCCTGATGATTTCGTGCACATCTTCAAGAGCTTGCAGAAGAACGCTTCTTTGAGAAGGTTTTCGTTGCAAGGCTGCAAAGGGGTGAGAGGTGATAGAGTGTTGGAGGCAATCACCGAGACGTTGCAGGTTAATCCGTTGATTGAGGAGATTGATTTAGCGAGGACTCCGCTTCAAGATTCGGGGAAAGCAGATGAGATATATCAGAAGCTGGGACACAACGGTAGGAAGATAGATGAAGAAGTAGAGACGGATTCATTCAGGGATATGCCGCTTACTGAGCCGAAGAGCGTTAGAGCATTCCTCTGCGGACAAGACTATGCAGGCAAGACAACGCTATGCAACTCTATAATGCAAAACTTCTCTGCTTCTGGTTTCTCATACGTGGAGAATGTGAGAACTTTGATGAGCCCTGTGGAGCAAGCTGTTAAGACAGGTGGTGGGATGAAAATAAAGACGTTCGTGGACGAGGGAACAAAGATCTCCATGTGGAATCTTGCGGGGCAGCACGAGTTCTATGCTCTTCATGATCTTATGTTTCCCAGCCCATGTCTCTTCTTGATCATACTGAGCTTGTTTAAGAAACCGAGCAACAAAGAACCGAAAACAGCTGCAGAAGTAGAAGGAGAGCTTCAGTACTGGCTTAGGTTCATCGTTTCCAACTCGAGAAAAGCGGTTCAGCAATGCATGAAACCAAACGTCACAATAGTGCTCACCCACTCGGAGAAAGTCAACCAGCAGTCAGACAGCTTTCAGGGAACTCTGGTTTCAATTGAGAGACAGAGAGATAAGTTTCAAGATTCGGTAGATTTCTTTCCGACCGTGTTCACAGTTGATGCAAGATCATCTCCTTCGGTTAGTAGACTTACACATCATATTAGGGTGGCAAGCAAAGGCATCCTTCAAAGAGTTCCTCGTGTATATCAGCTTTGCAATGATATGGTACGGCTCCTATCAGACTGGAGATCAGAGAATGCAAACAGACCTGTTATGAGATGGAAAGCCTTTGGAGACCTTTGCCAATATAAAGTTCCTTCCCTGAGGATAAAGTCTCGCAACGAGAACACTGAGACTGTGGAGACGAGACGGCGAGCCATTGCCACATGCCTTCACCAAACGGGAGAGGTGATTTACTTTGAGGAGTGTGGCTTTTTGATACTAGACTACGAATGGTTTTGTGGGGAGGTTCTTGCTCAGTTGATAAAGCTTGATGTACGAAAGCAAAGCACCGGGGACAGGAACGGTTTTGTCAGCAAGAAAGAGATGGAGAAGATTTTGAAAAGTAGTTTGCAGAGTCCTATTCCAGGGATGACATCAAAGGTACTTGAGCACTTGGATGTGTGTGACCTTGTGAGGCTGATGAAGAAACTAGAACTTTGCTATGAAGAAGATCCTTCAAGTCCAGATTCTTCATTGTTAGTCCCATCAATTCTAGAAAATGGCAGAGGAAAGACTCAGAAATGGCAGATAAACACACAAGACTGTGTTTATTCTGGAAGGCATCTCCACTGTGATGATTCAAGTCACATGTTCCTCACACCTGGATTCTTCCCTCGTTTACAGGTAAGGACTCAATAAAACTCTCATCTTTCTAGAAATCAAATCTCACTGCTCGTTCATATTGCCTGCACAGGTGCATCTACACAACAGAATCATGGAACTTAAGAACCAGCACGGGGCGACTTATAGCCTTGAGAAGTACCTCATTGATATAACAATTCAAGGCATTAACATTAGAGTGGAGCTTGGAGGACAGTTGGGAGATTACATTGATGTTCTTGCTTGTTCAACAAAGAGCTTGACAGAAACTTTGAGGCTCATTAACCAGCTAATCATTCCTGCTATCCTGAACAGCTGCCACGGCGTAATCCTCCTTGAGCACATCATAAGACCACAGTGCGTTCAAGACTTCACTCCACCGCGGTTCCGACAAAGTCAGTTCGTTTCCCTCCAGAGGCTAAAAGAAGCGTTATCATCAGTTCCTGCGGAGGTTATGTATGACTATCAACACACATGGGAATCTGTTGTAGATTCAGGTAAGACTATCCTAAGAGCTGGATTTGATTTAGCCCGGGACCTCCTCTCTGATGATGATTTCAGAGAAGTATTGCAAAGAAGGTACCATGATCTGCACACCTTAGCTCAAGAACTACAAGTTCCCACCGAGGATGACCCCGAAGCAGTACCTGTGACCAATGAGCTCGAAAACGTGGATCCTAGCTTCGGTGGAATAGCTAAGGGTGTTGAAGCAGTACTTCGTAGGCTCAAGATCATTGAGCAAGAGATACGAGACTTGAAGCAAGAGATCCAAGGACTGAGATACTACGAGCACAGGCTTCTGATCCAGCTCCATCACAAAGTGAATTACCTTGTCAATTACAATGTCCAGATGGATGAAAGAAAAGTTCCAAACATGTTTTACTTCATCACACCAGAGAACTACGGGAGAAGACTCATCACATCAATAGTTCCTGGCATGGTTTCTCTAAGGATACACATGTTATGCGAATTCAGACGGGAGATGCACGTTGTGGAAGACCAGCTTGGATGTGATGTGATGCAGATAGACAACCGAGCTGTGAAGTGCTTGGCTCCATACATGACAGGCTTCATGACACTGGTGACTTTTGCACTGAGGATTGGAGCTAACTGGGCAGCTGGGATGGGACACATGATACCTGACTTGGGCCACGCAATCGCTCACCTAGCCACACCATCTGTTATGGCTGGAGCGGCCGGAGCTGCAGGAGCCGTCGGGGTCGCTGCTGCATTGGGTAGGAACCGAGGTAGAGATAGAGATATCCAGGAGCAAGAACAAAGAGCAGCTCAGCAATGGCTCATCGATTACTTGAGGGAGCAGAATTGCTCAACCGGAAAGGACATTGCAGAGAAGTTTGGCCTGTGGCGAGTTAGATACAGAGATGATGGGTCCATTGCTTGGATCTGTAAACGGCATTTGATCACCAGAGCTAATGAAGTGATCCAAGTTCCCCTCTGAAGCTTGCTTGCTAGCTAGCTAGCTACAAAAAAAATGTAAAAGAGAGTAATTTAATTAGTCACAACCATTTTCACTCTGTTACTGTATTTTACTATGTTCATTATTACCGCAATGGTGGTACACAGACAGAAAAACATCTCAAGATGGAAAAAGACACTTCAACTAACCAAAGAACATTGCAAACATTTGTTAAGATTTTTTTTTCAGAAAGCTGAATCATTGGATTCCTTGCTTCTCTCTCCCCACCAACGGGACCTCCTCTTGATGGCCACAAAGACAAATGGGGTCCAGAGAGTGACAATCACACCATCTGATGATTGTTGGAATAATTAAACAATCTTTGAAGTGATCACTATGCTTTAGAGACTCTTGTGGATGTTAAAAATCAGTGTCTCCGGAAAAACAAACATGATTAGGCAGGCATAAGTTCATATATTGTGATGATAGTTCTAATAATACAAAGTCTAGTGATATATTACACAACTTCACTTCAACTTAAACATAAAGCTGACCAGATGGGAGATACAACATCAAACAGTACATCATAAAATTACATTATTAGGAGATTAGTCTTTTCTTCATTAGTAAAAGTCTAGGAGTGAACTGAGTTCTTTCCTCTGAACTTGGTAAAACAGATGCTCAGAAGAAAGCCCTGCTCCCATAGTACACACGAGATCCGTTGTTGTTGCTCTTGGGTGTTGGAAGCTTCTGAGAATCAGAGCTTGAGTTCTCTGATTTTGTTGGGCTATCAATGTCCAGAGGAAGCTTCATCTTAGCCAGTGAATCAGTAAACTGTTGCATGCTTTTCATGTACATGTCGACTATATCCTGCTGCACCACCTTTGACTCTGGCTCAACCCTCACACTGAGGATGGGTTTCACTGTCTTCTCTTTGGATGTCTCGCCCTCTGACTCCTCCTGAGAATCCGCTTTGGAGTTCACGAGAGGGAGATGATCACGGTTTGGTAATTCTGTTGCAGAGTGAGCTGAAGCGTGAGGAGAGACGGCTTCATCTGTTGCATTACTGATCTCAGGTGAATCTTGCTTCAGTACAGAAGTGACAGAGTTTGTTACATGATTCTCAGCATCAGAAGTAACCAAGCTGTCAGAAGTTTCTGAGTCGATAGTGGAACAGGAGATCCCAAAATACTCAGAAACCATCTTCTCGTTTTCATTAGCGACGTTAGGATCAGGAAACTCTATCTTATCCAACTCACCAGGAAGTGATTCAGACCCTTCTGGATTCTTGGTAGATTCATCAACAGAAACAGATGAAGGCATAGCGGGACACACCATCACTTCAGGGTAGGATCCATTGTAAGAGAGAGACAACTGAACAAAACCAGCTGGCGAATGGTACAGATCAGAGGCAGAAAGAGCGAACTCTTTCTCGAGTTTCCCATTCTTGAAGAGCAGTTCAGACATAGGAACCAGAGTGAAACCAAGCAGCTGGTCTTCGAGATAGTTCCTCACCCTGCTCATCATGTAAATCTCACACTTGAGGGAAGTGTCCAGAACCCTGACATCAAGCTTGACTTTGTCATCAAAAACCGGATCCCTCCCACCGCCGTTGATGATTTTGGTGGAGACAGACTTTTCAGGATCACTTGTAAGGCAAAGCTTGGCGTAAACGTCTTGCTTGTGGTATATACAAATGTTTTGTATATCCCTTGCCTGATGCACATGAACCTCAAGAGAGCCAACAAGGTGGTCTTGCTGGCCACAGGTGATGGTATCTTTTCCACTGGAGTTGACGCCGTTTGATCGGTTTCCGGAGCTCTGCACAGAAGTTGAGTTCTCATTCTCGGACTCACCAATCTTGAATGGTGAAACAACAGATTGTGGGGAGTCCATTGCAGAACCTAAGAAACAGTCCTGCAAACATAAAAGGCCAATCAGTATCAGTATATATAAATAGTAATCAGCCTCATCTTTCTTTGGCAACTTGCACATCCAGAAGAGACATGACTCTCAAAAGTGACCTACGTGTTCATGATCAATACAATACCAAGCTGAATAATAATTTTCACCAAGCGATGGCGTTTGAATATATTTCTTTAAGCATGCAAAAAGGCTATTCCACAACTTCAAGAACTTTTCTGAGATGGACCCATCAAGAATCAACACAGCCAAAATCCAAAGAATAAGTTCAGAAAACACATTCAACAAGAAAGAAATTTAGAAAGCTAGAGTAACTACAGGCACTTCAAGACTATAACCAAGTCAAACAACTCATGAGCAGTTTCATATAACAAAGCAATAGACTCTTTCGTCTTAGTGATCCTAACTGAAAGTTTAAAGATTTTCTTGGTCGATCCAATCAGACAGGAAAGTATGCTACAGCTCGCACTCAACACAAAAAAAAAAAGAAGGGATAACTACTTAAAACAAAACTTGCCTTAAACCCTAAAACTAAGCTCTGATCTGCAACTAGAGAGAAGAGAAGGCAGCTGATTTCTCTAACAGAGAAACCCAAAAAGAGAAACTTATTAAAACAAAGAAAAAAAGGAGAGTTATAAAAAAAAGACAAACTCGAAGTTGTAGTCGTGTAAGAATATGATTGAAATAGCAACAAAGCATGTGAGTTTACATGAGAAACTTTTACAAGAATTTTCAAACAGAGACTTAAATGCAAAACTGTTAGCAAGTTGAAAATTATAGGGTCGGCGGAAAGAAAGGAGAGATAAAATTAGGGTTTGGCACAGTCACTTCACTGGCGGACCACTAAGATAGTGGGGCATAGCCAATATATACACAAAATTCAACTGTTTCGGCTGTGAATTTACAAAATAAGTATATTGAAAGGTATAAGCTTTTCCATGAGACCATTAAAAGGAAAAAACAGAAGGTTGTAAAGCTTACAACAATACTTCACAAGGATGAAATTACTTACAGAGCTGTTAGGGAAGAAGGAAAGGTCTGACTGAGCTTTTGGCTGGCCAAAAGTGTTGATAGAGAGTCTTCCCTCTTCGGTAGAACGGATAGAAGAGAGCGTTTTAGCTGAGTCGAGTGCTCATGTACTCTTAATGAGGCAAAAAGTGATTTACCATACTCTCATGTAATCTGCCATACTCTTATTTGTTTTCATACTCTTCAACCCGATGGTTAAAGTCGAAAATGCCCATCTCTACTTGACCAATGAAAACCCTCTCTACTTGACCAATAAAAACGCTCCTTTACTTGACCAATCAAAAAAAAGCGCGGTTTATCTCTCTCTCCTGTCCAGGTGGATTTTCTCATTTTCTTAATTAGTTTTAATTTTTCTCTCTCCTCCCTAATTCGAGTCTCTCTCTCGACGGACGATTGACGAAGAAAGCGAATGAAAGCTAGAGCGATCATTGAGTGAGTTTTGATTGTAAAGGAGATTGCGGCTCGCTTGGGTGCTGAAATTGACACCCAACCCAGGTCAGATAAAATTCAGGTAAAGCATTGTCTTTCTCTGTATCGAATGAATGAAGTCAATGCGGGTCGTTAGGTTGAGATTTTTAGACAGTAGATTTCGAATATATGGGTCTTTGTGTTGTCAATTGAGAGCTGTATGGTGTGTTTGTTATGGAATTGGATGATGAACAAGAAATGTCGCGAATCAAAACTGAAATCCGGAATGAAAAGGGTGAAACTAGTAGACTATAAAAGTGTAAATAGGTGAAACTTTACTGTTGTGAAAAAGTGTAAACAAGTATAAATTAGTAGGACTATAATAGCAAAACTGTATAAGTAAGATTAACTTCAATTGTATATTTTTTATTTGGTACAACAGATAATGGGTTATTCTTCTACAAACATACACTTTGACTATGATGGACAATATGCGAAATCAGGAGATGATTATGAATGGATTCCAAGCGATGGTCGTTTGTATGGTATATCCTTTAAGACATCATCATTGGATGAGATCACTTATTCCTGTTTGAAGGAGAGGATATGCAAGAAGAAGAGGATAGATCCGTGTTTAAAGAGGATGAATCTGAGTTACATTCCACTGGTAGTAGAACCTAAGAGGCAATCATATATTTTGGATGATGAAGATGTGTATGTGTATCTGACATCAGTGGATAAAGAGGGAAGAAGAAGTATTTTGCATGTAGAGGTCATCGAAGAAATGGAGCAACAATCAGTAGTTGAGAAAGAAAGCTCATATGGTGGGAACTATAGTGAGCTTGCGAGTGGATTACTCGAAGTTGAAGGTAATCCGGGTGCACTCACTCTATTTCCTCGCATTGAAGAAGCAGAACTATATCTGCCGGGGGCTGAACGGGTGGAGAATGTTGTTATAAATGGAAAAGCCGAGGAAAGGGGCATTAATGTTGTTAATGGAGAAGCCGAGGAAAGGGGCATTAATGTTGTTAATGGAGAAGCCGAGGAAAGGGGCATTAATGTTGTTAATGGAGAAGCCGAGGAAAGGGGCATTAATGTTGTTAATGGAGAAGCCGGGGAAGGGGGCGTGGACAGTGAGGGCGACGTGGATAACTCTATGGGTGTTCGTCCTAGTTCGTACTATGTTGAGCTCCCACGTGTTGCAAAAGAAAAACCAGTGGTTAAAGAGTGGGAAGATGGTTTGGGTCTTCAGTTGTTTCAAGAATTTGAGAGTAAAGAAGCTGTGAAAGATATTATTGATAGAGCATCACAAGAGAACTGTTTCGGAATCAGTATTTGCAACTCGGACAGGGGTCGATATGTGGTAAAATGTCGGGGAGCAGATGAAGGTTGTAAATGGAGTGTGAGAGCAACAAAGATAGATAAATCTGAAGCGTTCTCGATTAGAACATACAGGAATATGCATTCATGCTCTCGCGTAACTTCAAGTACTGGAAAGAAAAGGAAAGTTACACCAAGATGTGTTGCAGCTATAGTGCACAAGGATTATCCGGGACTATATGAGACACCAACAGCGAAAATCCTGGTCGGTCTGGTGCAAAGGAAACTGGGTGTGGAAGTGTCGTATACGACATGTTTGAGAGGAAAAAAACAAGCTGTTGCGGATATTCGTGGTGATCCGGAGAAGGGATATATAATATTGCCTGCTTATTTGTATATGTTAGAGAAGGTGAACCCGGATACAAAAACAAGTTTGGTAGTGGATAAAAACAACCGGTTCAGATACCTATTTGTTGCGTTGGGAGCCTCCATTGAAGGGTTTGAATACATGAGGAAAGTCATCACTGTGGATGCAACTTTCCTGAAGACTGTTGAAGGTGGTTGTTTAATTATTGCCACGGCTCAGGATCCAAACCTTCACCATTATCCAATAGCTTTTGCTGTGGTTGATGGGGAGAAAAACGAAAGCTGGAAGTGGTTTTTCACGCTGCTGAAAACTGTTATACCGGATTCGACGGAATTGGTGTTTGTTTCAGACAGAAATCCAAGTCTGATAAAAGCTGTTGGTGAAGTGTATCCGATGTCTAAACATGGGTATTGTATCTGGCATCTATCGCACAATGTGAAAGCTCATGTCAATCAAGGCAGGGACGAGGTTGCACTACAATTCCGAAAAGTTGTATGTCTTTATTCAGAGCATGAGTTTAAAAAGCAGTATGACGATTTTAGGGAGAGGTATCCATCGTGTGCTAGGTATCTTGATAAAAGTGTCGAAGTCAAACGGTGGGCGAAGTGTCATTTCCCCGGTGCTAGGTACAACATAGACACCTCTAATTGTGCGGAGTCTTTGAATGCGCTATTTGAAAAGGCGCGAAGGATGTCTTTATTGCCTATGCTTGATACAGTTATTGATAAAATGTCTGAGTGGTTCAACAGACATAGGAAGGATGCAGCAGAAGGACCGTCATCTCGAAAATTGGTTCCTTTGGTGGAGAACAAATTGCATAAGAGAACACCGAAAGGTTCAAAACTTTCAGTGACTGTATTGAACAGTTTTCAGCTTGAATACAGTGTTATTGGAGAAGACGGGAAGACTTATTCTGTGGATTTGCAACAGAAGACGTGCAGTTGCAGGAAGTTTGATATAGATAAATACCCATGTAGACATGCAATAAGAGCTATCATTAAGTGTTTGGAGCATGATAAACCATTACAGTTGAGTGACATGTACGATTTCATCTCGAATTATTACTTCATTACAACATGGGCGAAAGCGTATCGAAGGACTATATATCCAGTCCCTCATATAACTCATTGGCTGGTTCCAAAAGAAGTCGCGGCGGCGAAGTGTCCTCTACCTCCAGACTACAAGAAAAAAAAAAGAAGACATCAGGAAAAAAGGCATCCTTTGGCGGGAGAAAGTCGGCCCCGTCCCCGTCCCCGTCCTAATAAGTATATCCCGAATAGGGGTCTGGCTAGCTATTTCAACTGCTCGCAGGGTCCTGAAGGAACTGAAGGAGCTGAAGGAAATGAAGGAGCTGAAGGAGCTGAAGGAGCTGAAGGAGCTGAAGGAGCTGAAGGAGCTGAAGGAGCTGAAAGAGCTGAAGGAACTGAGGGACCTGAGGGAACTGAAGGAACTGAAGTGTTATATGAATGTGAACCTTAGTGAAACCTGATTAAAGTGATTTCGTTATGTAACCTTTCGACTCTTCGTTAGTTGATGACTATGTTTTTAGCTATGTTTTTAGCTATGTTGAGAAATCCGAATACATCAATGTTAGCTATGTTTTTAGCTATGTTAGCTAACAATGTCACGATTTTGATACTTTACGAAATGTTAACAATGTTCTGTCGAATGGGAAGAGAATACATCATTGTTAGCTATGTTTTTTGTAAACACTACCTCGTGGGATTAGAAAAGATACATATGTCACAAAATCAAATTTTATCATGCATGAGCACATCTAAAACGTTGATAGAAAATAGAATATATCAGGTGTAACCATAAAATCAATCATCTAAGTACAGTAAAACCAACAAAATCGGAAAAATCAGAAAAGTAAAACTTTAAAGGTTTTTGTATAACTACAAACTAAGTGAAACTATAAGCACGAAAATCCTACACGAAAAAATTCCCGCCCATTTTTTCGAATTTTGACTTTTCACAAAATCGATGCGGAGGCGACGTAGAGGTGTATTAAACCCATTATTTTTAATGTTTTCGCCATTTACCTCAGCCAATCTCTCTCTCTACTATTCAATCTCTCTCTAGATCTCTCTCTACAATCGGTCGCTCGTATTTCTAGATCTAGGTTATTCAAAATAAATCATGACTCATCCAGACGAGGAGTATAGCCAGATGAAGGCTTTGAAGAGAGACATCAACATGCTTGGCTGCGTGGCGGATGCCGGGTGTGGGATTCCGACCAGATGCCCTTGTGGGGGGACAATCATCAACGAGGTGGCTCGGAACCTGAAGTATAAAACCGATTTTGATACTTTACCGGGGAGAAAATACTTCACTTGCAAAAATTATGAGGTAATTTATAGAAAACGCCCAGATTTATAGATAACGCCCAGATTTTTTATTGATACTTTCGGATTCTGATACATTCCCGTTTTACGTCTAGAATGATGGCTTCCATTTCCGTCAACCATGGGTCTTCGGAGTCCAGGAAGAGGTTGAAATGTTAAGGAAGCGCGTGGATGCGATGGCTGCAGAGATTGCTGAACTGAAGTATAATCTAACCCGTCAGAATCCCACCACTCCATGAGATGCGTCCGGTCCATGACATTAGTCTACTATCTGTTGTTGTTGTTTGCATGAGATTATGTTCCCTTGTTGTTGTCTGATTTACCAAGACTCTTCGGATTTACTTAAGTTACACTAAGTTGCAAGTGAAACTTACTAAAGTTTCCCTATTCTCCCTCCTTCCTTCACGATCTACGAAATATCATAAATTCACGAAGTTACACTAAGTTGCAAGTGAAACTTACTAAAGTTTCCCTATTCTCCCTCCTTCACGATCTACGAAATATCATAAATTCACGAAGTTACACTAAGTTGCAAGTGAAACTTACTAAAGTTTCCCTATTCTCCCTCCTTCACGATCTACGAAATATCATAAATTCACGAAGTTACACTAAGTTGCAAGTGAAACTTACTAAAGTTTCCCTATTCTCCCAATATATAACATAAGTCTTAAATACCAGTCTTCAACATCAAACAAGAAAGTCACGGGAATTTAAAAGTCATACAGACCGAATAATTCGAGTTCATCCACATTAAAACAACCACATACTGGGAATTCACTCCGTCTTCTTACCTACTTTTTTTTTGTCTTCGGCTTCTTCTTAGCCGCCGCCTTCTTCTTACCTGCTGCCTTCTTCTTACCTGCTGCCTTAGCTGCTGCCTTCTTCTTAGCTGCTGCCTTCTTCTTAGCTGCTGCCTCCTTCTCAGCTTCTGCCTCCTTCGCTGCTCCCTTGCTTCTTAGCTGAATGGGACTCCTCACAGTTTCACCAACCAACTTAACCTTTTTCACAGGAACTGTTTCTTTCCCATCATCTTTTCTCGACCTCTTTTTTTTCGTGTTTACAGACATTAATTTTTTTTCGACCTCCGCAGCATGTGCATACATCTCCGCATCATCATCATCCAAGTCAACATCACCATATTCCCTCTGTACATCCTTTGAAATTTCGAGAATGGCATCTTCAACATTATTGTCCTCTTCCTCCGGCTCGTTATTGTCACCACCATCCTCTTCCTCCGGCTCGTTATTGTCACCACCATCCTCTTCCTCCGGCTCGTTATTGTCACTACCATCCTCTTCTTCCGACTCACCATCACCATCATCTTGGACCGCCGGATTGTCACTTCCGGGAACACTCAACCTAAGACTTTTCACTTCCTCTTCTAGCAGACCTAGCTGCGTAGACAATAAAGTGACTTTTTCATTCACTCCCTTCATAGCATCTCGAACTGCATCTCTGACTGCATTCATAAGCCGACCTTCCATAGCTTTTAAAGCCTCAGTTCCATGAGTAGTTCCACTAACCTCCACCGAATCAACATTAGCCTGACCAGATTGCATTATTCGATGGTCCTCCGATAGGATTGGTGGGACCTTCAATCTGACCTGTGCGAGACGCTAAATCCATGCGGAACTGTTCTTCAAAGAAAACTTGTTTCTTCCCTTTCCGTATTATCTTCGTCCAACCATCAACTGCTGCATCATCGGCGTCATCGGCCCAACAACTCTCCTTGTCCATTCCTATGGTTTCCAGAAGTTCCTCCTCAGCTGCTGTTGCTACCAAGATACTCTCAATATCCTGTGGTAAAAACACAAAAATACTAATTACTTTAGTTTCACCAAGTTTTCATAAGTCTCATAAGTCCCTTCTCCTCAATTCGACTCCACATAAAACATCAATTACCTTTGTATTATTACCAAGTTTATCGTTCACAGCTTTCAGACTGAATTCCTTGGTTCCACTTTTCCGTTTGTACTGCATCTTGCACATCCGCGGGCAACTACTATTTGCACCATTCACATCTTCTCGGAAATGGTTCCTCAAGCTTGGAATTGCCTCAAAGGCCAACAACTACCAACACACAACAAAAAGACATTAACATCAATTAAACAACTATGTTGAAGAGAGCTTGAGAATACCTCCAGAGGGATAGGAAAGCTTGTAAAAACCCAACTCGTCGGCGCAAGCCCGTCGCATTTTTCCAAAAAGGTAGAGACATCCTTCAAGTTATGTTCGAATGCATACCGCCCCAAGGGAACGTTACACACGCATCTAGGTCATCAACAACACTCAGGAAGAAACTGTCCACAGGTGATGCTCCCTCACCACTCTTTCGGCCTCCGACAAGGATGCTGGCTAAGAAGAACAGAACGGCCATCTTCTTACGATCCTCAGATGGCTTTGATTTCATCGCCGACATCTGCTTCTCCAGGTCAGCGTATGTTACCCTTTTTCCTCCAAAATACTTGTTCATGAATGTTGTACCACCCAACCTCTCATGGTTGGGGGGATACTCATGGCAGTATAGTCCAGAAATGAGTCCTAATTCTCTGAGAGAATATCGGATTGCGACGCCATTAACGACAAACCATAACTCATGCTTCTTCGCAACACAAGCTGATCGCAAAACGAGAACCCACATTCCCATCCACTTCTGCTTTCGGTTTTTAATATGGAAGAAATGCTGGAATTGTGGGTGCTCTATGAACCATTCCACCTCCTTCGCTTTCAGGATCGTTTGAATAGTTCTTATCGCCGAG
Organism: Raphanus sativus; assembly: GCF_000801105.2. NCBI lineage: Eukaryota > Viridiplantae > Streptophyta > Magnoliopsida > Brassicales > Brassicaceae > Raphanus > Raphanus sativus. Next base: position 8,322,192 of record NC_079519.1, read on the forward strand.
TCAATGTAACATTTTCCTGAAAGCTTTAAAGACTTTTGATATTGGCTTGAAGGAAAGTGTAGTTTCGGTAGCATGCCCTTTTCTTCGTCATCTACAACCTGCACTCAAGTGAGAACCGGATCACGTACGACATCTTACAACCATCAACATATAGTTTCACAAACTTCGACTTAGTTCATCAATCACTAACTCTAAATTCCACTTAGTTTTCCACACTTATCTAATCTTTCAAATCATCTATGTAAAAGTTTTCAATTTCAATACTTACCGAATCATCTGCATGCGACTCAGTTTCATGATGTCGTCCAAATAGAATTATCTCCCTTTCATCAGCTTCTTCGTCGTTTCTTCGGGGCTCTATTTCGTCTCCGACTTCCTTCTCTTTTTCTCCTTCGTCTCCGACTTCCTTCTCTTCATCTCCTTCGTCCCCGGCTTCCTTCTCTTTTTCTCCTTCGTCTCCGACTTCCTTCTCTTTTTCTCCTTCGTCTACGACTTCCTTCTCTTTTTCTCCTTCGTCTACTTCTCTTGATTCCTCCCCTTCATTTTTCTTACTTGATTCTTCCTCTTCCCCTTTTCCATTTCCACTGGCATTGTCTTCGCTTTCATTTGCATCTCTGGGACTTTGGTCGGTTCCTGGAAGTAGGGGTGGGCATTTCGGTTTAGTTTCGGGTTCGGTTTGGGTTCGGTTTGGTTTGGGTAATTTGGGTTTTATAAAACTCAAACCAATTAAAACCAAAGTAGCTTTGATTTGGGTTCGGTTTGGGTTTAATTCGGTTCGGTTTGGTTTAGATTTAGTTCGGTTTACATTATTATGGTCTAGTTTGGTTCGGTGTAGTTTGAGTTGGTTATAAAATATGAAGGCATCAGTTTTATACTTTTATTAAAAAATTATCAACTCATAAATAATAGAGTGAGAACATAAAAACTTATGCTACATGATTTTGTATATAATAGTATTATTTGAATCGTATTTATAATTTTTTTTTAAGATATGGAAATTATGAAAAAATGAAAAGGAAACTTTAACTAAAATTTACAATATGTTAATACATATATATATATATTCTCTTATAATATATATATATATATATTGGATTATCGGTTTGGTTCGGTTTGGTTCGGTTTAAATCCAAACCAAACCAAACCGTTCGGGTTGAGTAAAACATGAACCAATTGGATTACATAAAAGCACGGTTTGGTTTGGTTCGGTTTAACTTCGGTTTGGTTGGTTTGGTTCGGTTTGGTTTGGGTTTTTTGCCCACCCCTACCTGGAAGGCCGACAGGTTTCTCGATAATCCTTGGGTTTGCTTCATCTCCTACTACACTACTCGAGCCGTCTTCTTTTGCCTTCGTAACGTCTGGATTCATCATGATTTGTGTTTTTGATTGTCGATTGAGGATTCGAATTGAGTAGGGTTTTCAGATAAGTCGAATTGAGTTACTTTTAGTGAGAGACGGTGTCTTTTCAATCAACCAATATGGGGAGAGAGGGGAAACATATTAGGGAATTCAATTTCTGGAAGTGGATATCCGATTTGTTTGGGTCGGTTCTGGGCCCGGGTTTGGATAGTCCTAGGTAGAGTTGTAATTATTGAAGTTTCTCTTGGTTTCGTTGTCTTTTTATAAATTTTCGTGTAAAAATAAAGATAAATGAATTTCTAAATCCGGGCAGTTTCGGGCATGAGTATCTCAGCTCTTTTTTTTTCGGGCAGGAGTACCTGAGCGTTTGATTCGTTTTAGCTTCTTTTTCTTTCTGTTCATAGCTAATGGGCTTTGGGGCCCACTCATCAGTTTCTAGCAGAGCATATCATCAAGTGATATTCTCACATGTTCTCTAATCATATCTTCTTTCTTTTCTTTTATTTTTTCTCTAAATACCATTTGCGAAATGTAGTATTAACATGACTATTTAAAATAATTATAGAATTTTTAAAATATTGGAAATGTTATTTAGATATGTCTTCACGCAAATGCTACTTTTCTTTTTCTTTTTAATAAATGAGTGGATATGAATGCATGACAACACATGTTAAAGTTAGATATGATATTTAGAAGTTTGAAATTTCTTGAAGATGTGTAGAACCCACAAGAAAGTTAGAATGATAAAAAGATCCAAAAGTGGTGATTTTCTTATTTTTTTTTGTATATTGTCATTATTCATGTGTAATTTAAATATCATTGTTTAACCCTTTTGACAATTATTATATGTTTTTGAGGCCAAAATTTTCAAACTAGAATTGTTCATATTATAACATAAAAATGTCACTATCATCTCGGTGCCTACTCTTTTCCTTTTAGTTGCTTAAAATCTTGTACTCCTATTTCTTTAACATAGAAATCGACCTTTTCTCCTAATTAAAAATTATTGTTTAATTATTCTCCCGCCTGAAAGTTTTTGTTGATCTAACAAAGGGGATGTGGGTATCTACTGCCTACTGGTTGCGGTAATACGCATCGTAATGGAATTTGCTATGCGCAGGATATGTACTATCTGGGTCAACAAGGACGGTGCAGCTATTCTTCTGTTTATACATTCTTTTTTTGGCTCAACGACAATTTTTCATTAACCAATTGTGAATACATAATTATAACTTCAAAATTTTAAACTCAACATACAACCAACAAGATCTACTAACATCTAGAAACATTGAATCAAAACTGGAACGGATCCTAGACTACCCAATCTAATTCATCGGTGTATTTTTCACCACAATGAAATGAGTTCATCTCACGACTCCAAAGAAACCATCTCTTTTATCCCTACTTAGACCAAATGAGACAACAATTCTAAAAAACTCGACAATAACAAAGCTAAAACCAGATTACAAATCAGTTCACGACATTGAACTCCTAAGGATTAGAGTGACAGACCCGGCCCAACATCTCATCGCCTTCCGGCACAAATCTGGTGAGAAAACACGATACATGAATTCGTATCCGAATCCGATCCGAAAACCCAAGTAGAAATAGAAAAATACTCGAAAATATTAAATTATGAAAGATTGAATATCTGAACCTAAACAAGTAATATCCGAACCAGGATAGATATCCGAATATATTTATATTTAACCTTATATTTCTAGTTTACATCTTTCATTTTGTTTAAAATATTTATATTGATATTACACATACTCTAAAATCATATAATATACATATAATTACAAACAAAATGATTTAGTGTTCACTTAAAATACATATAAAATTTTTTGTTTCATGTATTAACAAAAGTTATATCCAAAATTTTAAGATAATAACCAAATTAGTGTTTTTTTTGGACAACAACCAAATTAGTATTTTTTTTTTTGAAATAGTATCTTCAAATCTATTAATCATTGAATCTATTAAAAATAAAAATAATATTAGTTAGGTAAAAGTTATATTTTTATTATAAGAAACTTTTAAATAAAAGTTTTATTTTTTATTTTAAAATCTAAATATTCGAATCCGACCCATAATAACTAAACCCAAAGTAAAAATACTCGAATCGAATCTGACCTGAGATACAGAAATATCTAGTGGCTATGCTTAAAGATAAGAGCCGGACTGAAAAGAAAAAGTAAAGGGTTAACGTTATAAAACGTATAAAATAGAGAGGGCTTATACATAAATACGAGGAGTCCTTGCCTACTGTCTAGTAGGCTCTTCGTAGGGACAATGTAGCTTTATTTTAGGCCCAATAGATGCCCATTAAAACTGTTTGGCTAGAGGTCGAAAAGTAAACCAGAACAAAATTTGGAAGATTAGGTAGAAAAGAAAGAAAGCGAAGGAAACAAACTGTATCTCTCCAGGCTTCAGCTTCAGCTATGGCGGCCGAGAATCCTCCTTCAAGCGCTGTAGACTTCGACACGAGTCCCGATTCCGGTTCAAACCACAACCCAAACGCTAATGATTTGACCAATCAAGACTCTTCCAACGCACTGACACTCCCTTCCACCGCCGTTTGTCTCGGCCGTTTCGCCGGAGATGCTGCTGGCGGCGCCGTCATGGGCTCTATATTCGGCTATGGTGAATCTTTTCTCTTCACTTCGTCATGTGCTCCTTGTAAATGATTCTCTACAATAGGTTCTTGATGAGTATAGCATAGCTTTTCTATACAAGAACTGTTACTCTTACTTTATTATTTATTCTTCTTTAGCTTCATTGGTTGGCTCTAACAAACAATGGTGTAGCTTTTTCACGAGAGAGTTAGCTTTATGTTTGACTTTGTTAACGACTTGGATTTGGTCCCTGGAGAATCAGTTTATGTGCTTGTAACTTTTTTTTTCTGATTTGAACCATTATAATAAGGTCACTGAGATAACTTATAAATTGGCGTGTTTCAGGTTCTGGATTGTTTAAGAAGAAAGGATTTAAGGGATCATTTGCTGATGCGGGTCAGTCTGCAAAGGTGCCTAAATTTCTAAATCTTTTTTTAAATTTGATGATTACGTGGCTCTTGTTATTGCTAAATCCTTAAGGAAGCCAGCTGAATAGATTGTTGTTTTCTTGCTAGAATTTTGCAATTTTATCTGGAGTGCACAGTTTGGTTGTCTGTCTTCTCAAGAAACTGCGAGGGAAAGATGATGGTCAGACAGAGACTCTTTTAATGTTTCTCTCTCCTTATCTGCGCATACATAAGTCTAATTGATCTCTATTTTTTTTTGCAGCCATTAACGTTGGAATTGCTGGATGCTGCACTGGCCTTGCTCTTAGTTACCCCGGTTAGTACTTCTCATTTGAGCTATGCTTTCCAGAAATAGAAGTATAGAACTTCATATAGAACTAGAGAGCAAAAAATATAAATGTATAGCTTAACTACATAGATGATCGTGTGTGTTGCATGCAGGTGCACCACAAGCAATGCTACAGAGCTGTGTCACTTTTGGTGCCTTTTCTTTCATCCTCGAAGGACTTAACAAAAGGGAAACAGCTTTAGCTCACTCTGTCTACTTGAGACATGATGATCAAACCAGAAGTCTGAGAGATGATTTACCACTCTCTTTGGCTCTCCCCATCCATGAAGAGATCAAAGGAGCTTTCTCTTCTTTCTGCAAATCTTTAACTAAGCCCAAGAAGCTCGGCTTTCCCAGCTCACGTTGATTCAAGTTTTTGTTTTAATCCAACTACTTCCTTTTTGTAGATGTTAAAAGAACAGATGAAAACAAGAATCATGTTTCAAAAGTTTTCCATTCTATGTGCTCTCCAATGTGTTTTAGAATGGCCTTTGTCAATTACCTAACAAATGAACTTCTGGATCACGTTTCACATTCCCATCTCACTTTTGTTTAATCTTATTCGAAATCATTCACTAAAAGCAACATGGTATTACTATTACCAAAGTAATGGCGGTTAATGGGTGATAAAGGTGTTAACTACGAAACTGTGCCAACGATTCTGGTTCGCAGCCTCAACACTATTACCGACTGATCAATGTGTATTACAAGGATTGTAATGGATTCATCAGCCACCATGGAAACCTCAAGGACCTTATCACTCCTTTGAGCCACTGCACTACCTTAACCTGCCCATTCTAATGCATTGGACTAAATGAATCATGCTTGAAGAGATATCAATGGGGATGTAGCTCAGATGGTAGAGCGCTCGCTTAGCATGCGAGAGGTACGGGGATCGATACCCCGCATCTCCAAAATATTTAACATTATTCATTTTTCCCAAATCATGCACAGTTTTTATATTATTTTGATAGTTGTTACTTAGCTTGTTTACTATTACTTCATTATCAAATTTGTCTGTTAGAAATATCTTAGTGTATAGGGTCACAAAAGTATAAAATGCACATATTAAAACAGAAATATCTTGGGAAAAAGAAGATTATATCATTTAAAACAAGGTATGTGCTAGACAAACATAGCCTAGTTACAGTAATTCAGAGCTTTGTAAAAAATTATACTCAAAACCTTCTGCCAAGTTACAACAGGCTTCTACTCATGATCAGCTTAAAATCAGTATTAGACCCTTAATACAGACCAAAAATCAGTATTTGACCCTCACAGGTCAAAAAAGCATGTTTGCTACACAAAGCAAAAGCTAATTTACACTAGTTAGACATAATCATATCAAAGCATTCCGTCGCCAAGGTTCGAACTTGCCGACTCACCGGAGACTGGAACGCACTCACTATTCCGGGTTCCATTCTTTTTCTTTTCCTTTCTCAGCAGCCAAGACTCTTCATTATCTCCTTTAGCTTCTCAATGACAGCCAATGGATCAGCCCGAGAATTCGCCAGATGCATCGCATGATACTCCAAACCTTTCCACTTCGCTATAAGCTCGAAATGAGGTCTCTGAAACTCCACGCTCACAATCTCAAATATCGTTGTGTTTGGAGTCGCAGATACAATGTGAGTCAGTCCCGCTCCGTGAGCTCCGATGATCACTGACGCGTCTTGGATGGCTCGGACTTGATCTCTCATCGACATGTGCGCAAACAATCCATTCACAAGGTTAATCCCGCATTTCGTAAGACCAGTGGAGCCAGACGCGACCCAGTGGTGCAACGACTCGAACACCTCTTCCTCGTTGATGAGCCGAGACTGGACTTTACCGCCGTGACGAGGGTGCGCTAAGTAATCTTCACGGCGGACAAAGAGAACGTTGTGAAGAGGAGATGATGATGATGATGAAGATTCCGATGAGCGGTGTCTGTTGAGGGGAAACCCGAAAGCTGATCTATTGGAGAGAAGATCCCACATCAGATATATGATGGGGACATAAGTAATATATAAGTGACTTGGGTCACACCACTTAAAACCAGAAGATCCCACATCGGATATATGATGGGGACATAAGTAATATATAAGTGACTTGGGTCACACCACTAATTGCCAATTGGTTTTAAGTGGAAGCCCAAGAAACTTATCATGGTATCAGAGCCGGCCCAATACTCTGACCCTTTAATCCGGCCCAGACAGTGGCCCGATCAACCCATTAGCTGATGGCCCAGAGAAGGCTCAGTTCTTCGAGATAGCTAGAAAAAAACATTATCTCGGAGGGGTATGATGGATTCTGCGAGATTGATGTTATACGCACCATTATCTCGAGGGAGGGTATTGGAGAGAAGATCCCACATCGGATATATGATGGGGACATAAGTAATATATAAGTGACTTGGGTCACACCACTAATTGCCAATTGGTTTTAAGTGGAAGCCCAAGAAACTTATCATGATCTGATCATTTCACCAAACTCTCAGAGCCTTGCGGTCTTTTTAGCATCCGGGTTTTGCCAAAGACTCTGAGCTGATTCTCCGTTGCAGTCTATATCTTCCGACAAGCCCTTGAAAAGAGCGGTTTCGTATCCCAATGGTGAAAGAACCGCGTGACGGAAACAAACCGGTTTACTGAAATTCTTAGCGTATCTGATTCCGGAAAACAAAGCTGTCCATGTTTCTTCTAGCTGCGTCTGCATTAAAAAGGGTTTCACAACTTAAAACCATAAACCAAGAGGCAAAATCAAACCCTAAAACTAAAACGTGAACTACAAGTTTGGGGGAAATGAAACTGGTATGAGCATATATACCGTGCAGTGTCCATCGATGAAAACAACGTGTGGTCGGTTAGGTAAACCGGCGACTCTAGAGGAAACAAAAGCGCTGTACCAATCTGTCACGGTATGGAACATATTCGCATACTCGAATCGAGTGACTAGCAAAGTCGGTTCCTCCACCCACTAGAAACCAATCAAAAACCAAACCAAAACAAAACATCAACTCAACAAGGTTTCAAGATCAATGAGACAGCAAAGAAGCACGAACCTCTTCACAAACGAAACCTTCGGTGCCACCAACAACACGAATCGAAGCTACCAAATCCCTCATTGTATGTCTATCGATACCACCTTCTTTAATATACTCATTAAGCATCTCCTCATCCACCAGCCGCCGCGAAACCACGCGGTTTCTCTTGGATGAGACATCATCTTCCGCCACCTCAAACGCGGCTTCGTGAAACTCGGGAAGCTCGACCTCCTCGTTCCTCCCCATGACATCCTCGAGCTTCTCGCCTCCTCTCGACATCACGATCCGATCGGGAACCATCCTCAGATTCCTCCCCTCGCATACCGAGCTCTGTAGCGTCTCGCTGTAGAAGCATCGGAACCAGCTTTCTTCTCCTCTGAGGTAAGAAGGTAAGATCGGCCACGGCTTCTGAGTCGATGAACGGTTGTTGACGGTGACGTGAAATCGCAGTGGGAGATTTGGATTTGGCTCATGAGAGGACGAGTGGAAAGCGAAGTAGATGCAGAGGAAGAGAGAGTTGAGGAGTAGCATGTAGAGGATTATCTTCAGTATCCGCTTACTCATCTCTCTCTCTCTCCTTCGCTTGATTTGCGGATTGAGTTCTATTAAATTCTTTTCAGGAGATACAACTGGACTTTCTATTTTTAGATTCACATCGGTTTCTCTCACTCGATTCTGAAGAAGAAACAACAAAAAAAAATAAACGCCGGTGGAAGATTCAGTATAGATCTATTTTATTGAACCGGACCGAACCGAAAAATTAAGTTTAACCGGAAATAAAACCAAACGTTCGCGAAACGTTTCCTTCTCTTTTTGTCAAACGCGTTCAGTTACTTTTTAAAATAAAAAAATTTCAGTCTCTCTTTAACTCATTTTCCTACAAATCGCCGACTCAAAATATCTGCAGTTTCTCTCGTCTCGGTAAGCCTTGCTTAATCTTGTATTTGCTTACTACTCTCTATTCCTTTGTTACTTATGAGAACTTGTTATCAAGTAAGAAATGTTTGTTTGAAATTATGTATACAAACTGTATTTGTATAAAGAGGAAAAAAAAGTATTGTTGACTAATAAAATTGCTTTATCGTGTTTATCTTTGTACACAGTTTGTTGGTTTCGCCACTCTGTAATGGAATTGAGTGGCATAATTAACGTAGAAATTCTTCTGATTCAAAGTAATATGACTATTTTTAGATTTTTCTTCTAAAAATCTGTTGTTCTTCTCCCTAATTTCCTCTGAATCTAAGCATTCATGAAATGTATTTCTTTTTTTTTTAATTGTAATTTTCTTATTTTATTGAGAGAAATGATCTAGTTTTCCTGTGTTTGTGTTTAAGATTATTCTTCGTTCTTTAATTTCTTGTTTCTATTTGTTTTTGTTGTTTAAATTTATTGATACGACTTAAAATGCATGTACTAATCTCAGGAAGAAAAAAACGAAAAGGAAAATAGATACAGATTTTTTACCAAAAAAATGAAAAGGAAAGTAGATACAGATTATTCCTTTATTTTTCAAAGACGTTTCTCTTAACCTGAACGAGGGATTTAATGTGTTTTATTTTTATCCTTTTTAGTGTACAGATTATTTGTTAATAATCCTTTTTTAATCTTGTTAACTTTATTCACAAAAAAAAAACTCAATGAATTTCTTTTTTTTTCTTTCGCTTGCGCTCTAAGTTTCCAGATTCTCAGAACGTAACAACAGTTCGACTCTTTTATCGCCGTGGGGTATATATCAATAACACATCTCCTCGAGAAGAAGAAGATTTAACACACAGGAGGAAGAATGGTTTGCTTTAACAGAAGATATCTTCTGTATCTATTGATCATTTTTTTAGTTTCTCCAATAAAATGCCACAGTTGGGGATGGTTCTCTTCTTCTTCTTCTTCTTCTGGAGAAAACACAAACCCTTCTCCTTCCTCTCGGTCTCTTAAATCCAACGCCGAGTTCTCCATAGAAGTTTTCAGTGACCAGAAGGCGGTTCAAGTCCTCGAAGACGCTAAAAACAAGCTAGTAGGTCCAAACAGCTGCTGGCAAAACGCGTATGGTTACCTCATGAGTGGTTGCAAGGGCATGGTTGCCACTGAAGAACAGAGGAAGAGATTTGCTTGGCATCTAAGCGATTGCTTCCAGAAAGAATCAGGAAGACCAGATTTTCCCGCTTGTAATGATAAACAAACAATGATGAGTTGTCTCAAGAAGCTTGATGATCATGAGCATAAGATCTATCTCGAGTTCATGCTTGAGACCAACACCATCTGCCAACAATTACAGTAAGTGTTTTTAGTTTTGTCTTTTTTTTTGGATTGTGTAATTATCTGAATTGTTTTTCTTTGTGTGGCAGGAGTCATGCACTCAAGAATGAGATAGAGAGGCTTGTGAATGATTTAAAGAGATCAGCACAGAACACAGAGGAGAAACTAGATATCCTAGAGAGTAAATCAGATGATATACTGCATAGCACTAGCAAGATTCATGAATCTGTAGGGTCGATAGATGTTGTGGTTAATAACGTGGCTCACAAGACAAACACTATAGGAACTCAAATGAGTGGTTTGTCGCAACAAACAAGAGATATCTATCAAGAACAGAAGAGCATTACTGAGTCACAGTTGGCGTTAAAGGAAGGTCAAGAGAAGATGGGAGAAGCCATGAGAGTTGGAATGGAGACGTTCAATGATTCTGTCACTGACGTCAAGGAAGGTGTTGATAGGTTGAAGAACGACACAAAGCAGATCGGTGGGAAGATAAATTTACTTGGAGAGAAGATGACTGAGAAGATGACTGCTTTGGAGAATCAAACGAGTATCATCGGAACTATGACCAACAGTACTTTAGATAATCAGCAGAAGCTTTTGGAAGGACAATCTGTGGCTATCGATAGTATACAGTCTCTTAACCAGTTTCAGAGCGAGGCACTGCAAGAGAGTAGGAGTACGCTGCAGCGTTTCGCGGAGTTCAGTCAGGAGCAACAAGAAGATCTTGCAAGGCGACAAGAAGAGCTTCAGAAGGTGCATGATCACCTGTTTGAGAATTCAAAATCAATGCTGGCGGCACAGGAAGCGTTTGAGGCGAAACAGGCAAGCATGTTTGTAGCTTTGGATAAGCTGTTTGCTTTGCACAATGCGATGCTTTTGGAGTCAAGGGTGATCAAAGCTTTCTTCATCTACTTCTTGTCCATCTTTGTCATTTACATGTTTACAAGTACAAAGCAAACTTATACCATAAGGCCAAGGCTTTACATTGGTAAGCATCACTACTCCAATCTCTCTTTCTCATTACCGTAGTTATATGATTATAATAATACTTCTGTTATTTCGTTGATGCAGGTTTGTGTGTTACCTTAGCATTAGAAGTGTCTAGTTTACGTTACGTGAATGATGCAGAACACAGAGCATGGGTTATAAACCTTGTTAGGTCTTTATTCGCGGTTCTTGCTTCAGCTCAGCTTCTTCATGCTGCTTTCACATACAGGTAAAATTTGATCGAACATTCTCAATTTATGAAACAAACCAAAAAAAAACACAGAAGCTGATGTGTTATAGTTTTGACTGTAAATTGCAGGGACTATGAAGTATTAAACCACAACATTCTCTTGAGATTAGTTGATAAGGTTAACAGCATGCAGAGGAAAAGAGATCTCTTGTGGGATGAAGATACGGATAGCGAGGTTGACTGGAATTCTTGGATTGATACAGATATAACTGATGATGATGACAGTCTCGGTGATCCTGATTACAGAATCCCAGAACAGATCAAGGACAATGTGGGTTTCACCTCGCCAGTGACCAAAAGATTATACAATCTCCGTCCACGATAAAACCAGAGAAGAATTATGTGATTGCTGCAGGTCAAAACTACATTTAGTAGTACACTCAAGAGAATGTAATGGTCTAGGGAGACTTCACATTGTCTACAAGAAGAGACGGATGATAAAAAAATGTTATTATCTGTCTCTCTGTTAGTGAGACAAAACCTTTCCTTCAATAGCTTTTACATGTTGCTGCTTGGTGAAAAATGTACCCATCATTCTCCAATACTTGTATTTTATATATTTACCATTGACAACACAAATGGTTACCATATTTACATAATAGTAAAAACATACACTACTTCCAGATTGAAATAGTTTTATGTATTAAAAAAAGAAGATAGAATATCATAAATACTACTACCAACACATAGAAGAGTTTTAAAGAACACTAGAAGTGAATAATGTTACAACAGCATGTTCCAATGATACAAATGAATGTTTTGAAAAGATGACCGAGAGAATATGAACAAACAAAAACCCCAACAGAAACTCATCACTGCAGCGAATCCCAATAACTAGCGGAAGGAAAAAAATAATATCTGAGGACTCAAGTCAACTGATCAGATCAATGTGATCACAGAAGTAGAAGAGAGGCCAGAACCAGAGAAAATGCAGACAGAAGAAGAGATAGAGCGACTCGGGTTTGTCCGTTAGGAGCCTTTTCAGCGGTGGATAAGGGTCCGGGACTGGTTGTTGGGGCTCTGGCTATGACCGGAGGTAGTGGTGGTTCAGTGACATCAGCATCTGTGAAAACCGGGTTTGGTGCTTCAGCTGGAGGTAATGAAGTAGGACTCATAATGGATAAGAGACCAGCTGGCTGAACCGGGCTCATGTAAGGAGGCAGGACTTTCCGTGTCAAGCACATGTTCCCTGAGACAGAACATGACAAAACAAACACAATCAAGATTCTGAAAAGAAACAAAGAACAAAAAAAACATTCTTTTGGTTTTCAGTTTACTTTTGTATCTCGCAGCCGTGAGAGGGAACTCAGTGATGGTTCCATTGATACCAGCTCCAGTAACATGCGAGTTTATCTCAACGGTCGCATCAGACAAGAAATCCCACGGCTGAGAAACGAACTCGTTGCGGAACAGTTCAACGTAAACCGGGAGCTGAAACTTCTGCAGCCTCTCAACTAGATTGGTCTGTCCAGTGGTGAAGCTATCGCTGACTGGGAAGATTGATTGTTTTCTGACCACAACAGCGTCGGCGAACTTCTTTATGTCTTGGATTGCAGAGTCCAGGATGTCTCGGATGGTTTCTTCCACTTGGTATACTGTCTCGTACCGGCTCTGTTTCTTGAAGTCAACCAAGACTGAGCTGTTGGTCGACTGAATCATAACCTTTTTGGTTGTTGTCGTCGCGTTGCTGTAACCAGCTTTGGTGAGTGTATCGAGAACTGCTTTGACAACGTCGAGACCTTGCTTCTCTCTCAGGTATGCTGCATTCTGAATGAAACCAAAACATTCCATTATGACACAATATAAGTCTGGTAGTTTAAGACTTTTAAGGGATGGTAAGTAACTTACTTCAACGCTGATCAAAACACCAGCAAGAGAGCTGGAGTTTTTCGCCAAGTTCAAGAAGTCAGAAAGTGAAACAAGCTTCCCTGAACTTCTCTCCTTGGGATTCCTAAACAAGTTGAAGTCCCTATTGTATGGATTTGTAATTGCAGCTGCAAAACATATGAAGGAACAAAAAAAAGAGCTCTCTTATCTAAAGTCTTACTATCTTGTACAATAGGAGCGTACTTGTTCAATTATAACAACAACTCAGTGTAATTAAAATGCTGAAGAAGACTAAGAAACTTACGTCTCAAGGTCTGAATCTCAGACCAGGTCAGACTAAAGCTGTATAATCCAGAAAGAGGACCGATCTCAGTAACAGTTGCTGAACGGTTTCTGAAAGGGCTTTGGACGATGTTCGTGCTCTCTCCAAGATCAACTGAGTTTAAGCAAAACGGGATCCCATCCAACGACATTTGAACAGAACAGTCGATGATATCAGCACCATCTTTGACGGCCTTTGAATAGGCCAAGTCAGTGCAGCCAGGGTAGTGTCCACTTGCTCCATTTTTGGATATCACAAGAAAATCCACTTTGACATATAGAAGGTGAAGCTTTTATTACCATTAGTTAAATTTGACATTACATTAATAATGTAGCCACTATAACATACCTTGTGTTGAAGCATTACTTCCAAGATGGGAGAAGCAGTCTGAGGATTGAAAAAAAAAATGAAAAAAAATAATGATTTCACTTGTAGATGTTATATAGAAGAAGTCATTTTACTTACCAACAGCAGAAGATGCAGTTAATGGAAAATCAGAGAGAAAGCCATCCACAGAGAAGTCTCCGTTGTCCATGAAGGATAAGTACTCAGCCAATGGATCAAAACTGTAGTTGTACGCCATATCAAAATCATTTGCAAAGCCTGATGCGTATACTTCTAACCCTGCTTTATGAGCATCTTGAACAAATGATGTATGTGGAAGCAAGTACTGGTCTTGGAGCGGCCATATGTAAGACTTTGGAACAAGAACGCCTGAAGCAAACGTCTTGATGAAAGTTAGGTTTCCCATGAGAGTCTCATAGGTTTGATTAGTTGACACCTCGACATCGTTTTTCTCGAGGAAACGGAACACAAACTTTGGCCCTTTTTTACCAAAGCGGCCACCGATGTTCTGTAGGAAATTCACCTCAGGGGAAGAGAGATAGTTAATAGTCACAGTTTTGGGGACTGACAGCAGAAACTTGCTTATGCTCAGGTTATGTTGCGCATAGAACGCGTCGTGCTGAATAAAAAAGAGCAGGCCTGTTAGAGTGTTACTGACATAAGAAGGTGATAGAGTTTTGATATAGATTTGTAACGAAAACTCAATCCCAGTGTATATTACTCGTAATCAATAAGAGAAATACAGATTACAACTCAGAATCTGGATCTGAGAAATCGCTGGCCTCACCCAGACGATCTTCTCCAAGTTTCACAACTCAACCCAAATTCTAAGCTATCTCTAACTGACAAACCTCCAACGGCTAAATACCATTCAAACTCAGAGTTAGAAAGACTCTAACTCAAAACAAGTATTACTTATTCCAAAGACTCTAAATGAAAACAAGTATCTCTTATTTGAACTATCTTCACTTCTCCCTCCTTAACGTTCTTCCACGCTTCTCTCCTCTGCTCCTCTACGAACAAAGACTCTGTCAAGCTTATCATTACCCCCTCCTTTAACACTCAGCTTGCCCTCAAGCTGGTAAGAAGGAAACTGCTTCCTGAATTCACGAACGTCCATCCAAGTTGCTGCCTCAGCTGGAATACCGTGCCATTTAACAAGAACCTGCAACTGACCAACGTCATTGTAACGTGAATCCAGTATCTCCTCTGGCGATAATACCAGCTCCTCATCATCGATGTTCAACTCCGGTAGCGGCAAGACCACATGATGCTTCCCCACCACTGCCTTAAGCTGAGATACATGAAACACAGGGTGAATCTTGGATGAAGTAGGCAATTGCAGTCGATACGCTGCCTTTCCAATCCTCTCCTCCACTTTGTAAGGACCGAAATACTTCGCAGAAAGCTTCTGACACACACGACGAGCCACTGATTGCTGTCTATAGGGACGAAGCTTCAAGAAGACCATCGTGCCCACTTCGAACTCCACATCCCGACGATGCTTATCTGCGTTATTCTTCATTAACTGCTGCGCATGAATAAGTTGATGTTTCACATCTTCCAACATAGCATCACGTTCCAGAAGCATTGACTCCAAATCACCATTCTCTGTAGAGCCTTGTTCATAACGAAGTAAACCCGGAGGATCACGACCATATACCACACGAAATGGTGTTGTATGCAACGATGTGTGATAAGACGTGTTATACCATAACTCTGCCCAACTCAAAAACTTCGACCACGTACGAGGATGACTGGACGCAAAGCAGCGTAGATACGTCTCTAAACACCGGTTCAGAACCTCTGTTTGACCGTCTGTCTGTGGGTGAAACGACGTACTGAACTTGAGCTTTGTTTCTGCCAAACGAAATAACTCCTTCCAGAATTGGCTGAGGAACACCTTATCTCTATCTGAAACAATAGACTTTGGAAAACCATGAAGACGAACTATCTCTGCCACGAAACGCTTTGCTACCTCAGCCGCCGTGAACGGATGTTTCAGAAGCATGAAGTGGCTGTACTTACTGAGACGATCAACAACCACTAGTATCACATTGTTACCATACGACATCGGCAGGCCCTCAATAAAATCCATAGACAAATCCTCCCAAATCTGATCTGGAATTGGTAATGGCTGGAGAAGTCCTGCTGGAGATAACGTAGAGTACTTATGCGTTTGACAAATCTGACAAGCTGCAACATGTTGCTGCACTGCGCGAAACAAACCCTCCCAATGAAACCATAACTGAATTCTTTTGACTGTCTTTAGAACGCCCGAATGTCCTCCTGCTATACCATCATGACACTCTGCTAAAATAAGAGGTATCATCGTGGAAGTTTTTGGTATCACCAAACGACCTTTGTACCAGAGCTTATCATCACCAACTGTCAACCCCGCTTTCACAGTATTACCTTCTTTAATCAAACGAATTGTATCTTGAATGGCAATATCATCTGCTATCTCTTGATACAATTCCTTCAATTGCAAGGCTGATGGAGTAGTCAACGCGAACAATGCTGAACTTGAAATAAGCTCCCCTGAATGATCTATCCGTGATAACCCATCTGCAGCTGCATTCTCACTCCCAGGCTTAAACAGAATATCAAATTCATATCCTAACAGTTTTACGAGCCACTTCTGATACTCCATACTGACCTCACGCTGTTCCAGCAAATATTTAAGACTTCTCTGATCTGTGTGCACCACAAACCGACGTCCCAATAGGTAGTGTTTCCATTTGCGAATTGCCAACACCACTGCCATAAGTTCCCTCTCATAAATTGGTTTTTGTTGTTCACGAGCTGACAATCCATGACTAAAGTATGCAATAGGACGTTTGTTCTGCATCAACACTGCTCCAATACCAAACCCCGATGCATCAGTTTCGACCACAAAAGGCTGAGTAAAATCGGGCAACGCTAATACCGGAGCTTCTAACATCTTTGCTTTTAGCTTGTCAAATACTTCTTGTGTTGCCGATGACCATAAGAACTGCTCTTTCTTTAATAAATCCGTTAATGGTCTCGCCAACGACCCATAGCTTTGAATGAAGCGACGGTAGTACCCTGTAAGACCCAAGAACCCTCGCAACTGCTTGACATTCTTTGGTGTTGGCCATAACCGCATCGCCTCTGTTTTTGCACTATCCGTAGCAACCCCCTTTTCTGATATCACATGGCCCAAATACTCTACACTCTTCTGACCAAAAACACATTTCTTCTTATTAGCATATAGTTGATGTTGCTCCAGTATGGACAGCGCTAGTTGTAAATGTTTAGCATGTTCTTCAAGACTGGAGCTGTATACCAAAATGTCGTCAAAAAACACCAATATAAACTTGTTCAGGTACGGACGGAATATCTCGTTCATTAAAGCTTGAAATGACGCCGGTGCATTTGTCAATCCAAACGGCATAACCAAGAATTCATAGTGTCCATCATGTGTTCGGAATGCAGTCTTCTCTACATCCTCTTGCTGCATTCGAATCTGATGATAACCAGAGGTAAGATCCAGCTTCGAGAATATCATAGCACCATGTAGCTGATCCAACAGTTGGTCTATTAATGGAATTGGAAACTTATCCGCAACTGTAACCTGATTCAATGCTCGATAGTCCACACAGAAACGCCACGACTTGTCTTTCTTCTTGACTAATAAAACTGGACTAGAATACGGACTTCGACTGGCTCTTATGATACCTTTCTGTAACATATCCTGAACCAATGTAGTCATAGCTTCCTGATGAGCTTGTGGATAGCGATATGGACGTACACTGACAGGAGAAGTACCCGGCTTCAGTAAGATTTGATGTTCAATATCACGCCTTGGTGGTAAACCTCCAGGCATATCAAATACTTTTGAGAAGCCTTCTAACACACAAGAAATTTCAATGGGAGTTATCTCACAAGAGGTCGCACTAACGTTGTGAGTGTATAACCAACGGCCCGCAACATCTTGCATCGCATCATAACAGACCGGAAAGAGTGATTGCAGAGCGTTGGTGGGTAAGTGGAGGTCACTTTCTCCTCGTAGTTTGACTCTCTCCTTACCCCACACGAAACTCCATTCTTGTTTTTCCCAATCTATTTCACAAAGACCAAGCTTTCGGAGCCACTGTACTCCTAAAACCAGGTCAACTCCACTGAGTTCTAAAGCAATACAGTCGACTACAAACTCCAGACCTTGTATATGCAGTGGAACTTGTGTACAAACACCCAAGCCTTGCACTATTATGCCTGTGCCTAGTAACACTTGTAGCTTTGTATTTGTGATTGTCGGTAAATGAGCTTTCTTGATGAATGTAGGAGCAATGAAATTATGTGTGGCCCCGCTATCAATCAGAATAGTCATGGTATGGTTGCCAACTCTTCCGCGCACTTTCATCGTTGTAGGTGAATCCATTCCTAAAAATGAGAACAATGAAATCTGCATCAACTGAGAACCAGTAGTGTCTTGTATCGCTTCTTCTTCATCTTGCGTACACTCTCCTAACTCAACTTCCGAACCATTGATCAATGTGAATACTTGCAATATAGGATTCCCACACAAGTGACCTTTAAACCATTTCGCTTTACATTTGAAGCAGAGTTTCAAACGTTTTAACTCAGCCAGTTCCTCTGGTGTCAAATCTAGTCTTGGACGAGCTACTGTAGCCGCTGTAAGCTTCTCTGTAGCAGCTGTCTTTAGTTTATCAAGATGTTGGTCACCACCCGACGGTTTGGCTCTACTCCATGAACTGTTATTCTTTGTAGACGACTGCTCTGGTTGTGATTTTCCAGCTAACAATCTACAGAACATACTCGACTCCATCTTTACCACTGCAGCGATATGATTCCTTAGTCCTTTTGGTTCTTTCATTCGGATGACTTCTTTCATTTCTGGCTTTAACCCTGTATAAAACCGACTGACCAAGTTATCTTCATCAATGCCCTTAACCACGTTGATCAACTCTTCAAACTCCCTCACATACGTCTGCACTGAGTCCGTTTGCTTCAATGCTGACAACCTGTTTCGCGGCTCATCGTCTTTTGATTCTGCAAAACGATCTAGCATCCTCTGTTTGAACTGATTCCAGCTAAGGAATGGTTCTTCTTCATTCTCCCATGTATACCAGTTACCAACAGCTCCTGTCAAACTCAATGCTACCATTTCAACCTTCTGTTGATCATCATAACGAGCTGCCCTGAAATATCTTTCCACTCTCGAGATCCAACCATACGGAAGCGATCCATCAAACACAGGTAACTCAATTTTTTTCAAGAGACTATCGCGATTCGCAAACGAGTTCTGATTAGTCCGATAACCTAACTCATCTGATCCAGGTTCGTTCCGAGGAAAAGTAAACGGTACCTGAGTCACCGGAGTCGATGACGTTGCCACAGCCTTTCCTTTATCTCCGATCATGTGCGATTCGAGTCTATTCAAGATCTGAATCACCGCTGAAAGTTCCTTCTCAACTGAACCGATCCGATTATTCATCTCGTCGTTCGAATTCGTCAACCTCTTCCAACCTCCGCTAATCACCTCGACCTGATTCTGCAGCTCCGCGACTGTGTTGTCGATCGAGTTGATCCGATCGTCGACTTCGTCGGTAAACGCCATCGCCAGAACACCGAGCTCACGCACCAATTGATAGAGTTTTGATATAGATTTGTAACGAAAACTCAATCCCAGTGTATATTACTCGTAATCAATAAGAGAAATACAGATTACAACTCAGAATCTGGATCTGAGAAATCGCTGGCCTCACCCAGACGATCTTCTCCAAGTTTCACAACTCAACCCAAATTCTAAGCTATCTCTAACTGACAAACCTCCAACGGCTAAATACCATTCAAACTCAGAGTTAGAAAGACTCTAACTCAAAACAAGTATTACTTATTCCAAAGACTCTAAATGAAAACAAGTATCTCTTATTTGAACTATCTTCACTTCTCCCTCCTTAACGTTCTTCCACGCTTCTCTCCTCTGCTCCTCTACGAACAAAGACTCTGTCAAGCTTATCAGAAGGAAACAAAACTTACTTGACACAAGAATTACCTGAACATTTAACCAAAAGCTGTTGGGTTTCAACTGCATAGCGATATCTTGTACTGTTGAAATGCCGTACTGGTTGTTGTCGAATGCATCTGACCGTGATAGTATTCCTCGTATCACTGCACAGTTTTGGAAAAAAGATTTGTACAACCAATGTGACTAACGAAGGAACAGCAGCATGAAAATATGATATAACAACATCAAAGGATTCTATACACTTTTATCCCAATTCTTAACCGGTTTATAATGGATCGAGTCGGTATTCTATTTGGAAAATGTCATTGTATGACAACTAAAAGTAATGATTATGGTGTTAACTACATAACATGTGTTAGTTGATACATGTGTGGTATATAAACCATATACAGTTTGTTTGGTTGATGATGCATTAGTATTGTCTAGATGTGTGATCATGGCCTATATTTGGTATAGATGACAATCAATGTTCCAAATTCAAAAAATATACATATTGAGATCAGATAAAATTTAACCATGAAACATATTTATATAAACCAACAATCAACATAAGACATTGCTAAAACTAGAATCATTAATAATTTTATATTGATAAACGGCCTATATTTGGTATAGCTTGTATAGCTGACAATCAACATAAGACATTGCTAAAACTAGAATCATTAATATTTTGTCTAGATGTTTGATCATGGCCTATATTTGGAATATCTGACATTCCAATCAATTTTCCAAAAAGTCAAAATATACATATTTGGTATATTAGAAAAAAAAATTTGGACCATAAAACATATTATAAACCAATAATCTCTAATATACGAAATTGCTAGAACTAGAATCCAATAGTCCAAACTCCAATGGATTAGAATAGACACCCAAACAGTTCCTCCTAGTGACAGTGATACATAGCAGTAAAAAGACAAGACAAAACAGGAACAAAGATGTCTGAAAGTGATTTGTCGAACTTACAGAAAACGGGTTTGAGATCCTTCAAGGTGAAATCAATGGTGAACCAATCTTGAGTAGGGACTCCATTAAGAAGGTAAGAGTTTTTCCGTTTAGGGTAAGCATCTTGGATACTAGAAGCATTCATCATTTTTACATCAGGGAAGCAAATCCCAACTCCATCTTTGGTGAGCTGCACATCACACCAGAGAACAGCATCGGGCACACTTGTCTGAGATACGATACTGTAAGCATCGACGCTTGAATCAGGTAATAACCCAGAAAACCCACCACGAGCTATGATAAGAGGAGCAGATCCTACACAAACATCAAGAAAGAGGTGGTAATCAAGAAAATGGATCAAAGTTAGAAAAAGAAAAGTCTATGAAACTGGATCGAGGAGCTTACCAGTGAGTGTCTGCCATGGAGATTTAGATCTTTGAGCAAGGAGTTGAGTAGGTAGAAAGTGGATCAAGATGAGAGCAGAGAGTAGAAACTTGGAAGCTCTTGACCCAGGCATTGATGGTTTGTCTCGCATGTGTGCTGTCATCTGGTGAACCTGAGTTATCCAGGCGGCGACTTCACCAACTTCGTTCTTCTCGGAGAACGAACGAGATTTGCTTTGCTGTGAGGAAGAAGAGAGAGAAGAGAGAACAGAAGTAAAAGAGCTTTTTGGGTTTGTGGGATTCTTCAACTATTTTATATGATAGTTATTTATTTAAAATTGGTAAACAAAAAGACCTTCCTACTTTTCTTTTTTTTTCTTTTTTTTTTTGACACTTTCCACTTAAAAAGGAAAAATAAAATAAAACATCAACTAAAAATAAGTTTAAATGTCTATCTAGCTGGCAACCAAATTTTAGTTTTATTAAACACGAAAAACGTATCTTATTATCATGGCCTCTATTATTATTACAACCAAAAATCTCTGTTTATATTTCAAATAGAATCAATGTTGGTCGTAAAACGATCAACGCCCACTGACGATTACAATATTAAAGCTGTTAATTTTTTTCTCAAAAAGTATGAATTTTATGTTATTATTTTGGAAGAAAAACTTTTATCTAAAAAACATTTAAGTTCGTGAATTATTATATACTTTCTCCGGTTTGTAAAAAAATATCATTATAACATATTTTAACATAGATTAATTTTAAAATATATATTTTATTTTATTTAGCTTACAATTAACTAAAAATAATTTAAATAAAATATAGCTATTTAGAAATAAAAGATCAGTATATAAAGTCACTTTAAAATAAAAATTTTAAATAATAGAAAAAATTTAGAATGTTATTTTTATGAAACTGAAAAAGTAGTGATAGATTGTGATCATATTTTTTTTGTCAACGGTTTTCTTATATGTTTAATAGAGATTTATGTTTTGTATTTTATTGCGTTACACATCTATTACGGCATACTCTCTATTATCACTATAAGCGTGCACTAGTATAATATGCATGCAATTGAAATGTACAAGTACAACGGATAATTCACTCACTCAGCCTTAGACCTTCAAAAAGTGATTTTCTCGGTTGAGATGGCGGTGGATGATTGATTATAATAAGGCGGGTCCCACAACATGTTCGGCCTTGAGCACACATGGCATGGTGGCAATATTGGTCACTGAGTTGTGTGACTCATGACATCATCCAAAAGACAAGCAAAAGAACGGTCACATTCCGCGTGCGTGGACCTATACCTGACTTTGCTACTAGTAATCCGAAGCTCACCACTTTTGTAATGAAATCGTTTCCTTATTACCAACAATTGGTTCGAGTTTCTTACAAAACAGCTCTTGTGTAATAATTAGTGACTTTCTGAGTTTTTAAACAACATGATTAATTTGACCCATAATGGTGGCTGTTGAAACTAATGAATAACAATAAGCAATTACGTTGACAAAGTGTGGGCCTAAAAAGCCCACCATACAATGTAGCCCAAAAAGAAAAAGATCCACGTTTTACTCAGCCAGATGACTTCAGGAAATAGCAACGTGTACATTTAGCGCCACATGTAACGACCGCCTTGTCTAATGCAGTTTAAATCTCTCACCCTCTGACTCTGTCTCTCTCTAGTTCTCTGTGCCTGTTTTGGTTTGCGATTGGTGTGTATAATCGACGAAAGCAAAAAAAAAAAAAGGAAGAAGAGATAATCATTGCAAGTTTCTTTCTTTTTTTTCCCTTTTTCTTTTGCGTGTGTGAAAATGGGTATTGGGTTAACGGAGTTTCTATCGATAGAACTAGCCACTGAGCATCCTTCGGTGATACCAATCTCTGTGTTCATCGCCATCCTCTGTCTATGTATGGTTATTGGACACTTACTTGAAGAGAACCGATGGGTCAACGAATCAATTACAGCCATTATAGTTGTAAGTTGCTTCAAGATACTGTTTTAGTGTCGTTTTCTTTGATGTTGTTATTGTCACTATTTTGACTGTTCTGATGCAAACAGGGAGCTGCGTCAGGAACAGTTATATTACTTATTAGTAAAGGAAAGAGTTCTCACATTCTTGTGTTTGATGAAGAGCTTTTCTTCGTTTACCTTCTTCCACCAATCATTTTCAATGCCGGGTAAGCTTTCTTTTGATTGGTTCGGCTCTATAATATGGAGATTGAGTGAAGGTTTTTTTTTTCTTTGGTTTTGTGGTAGATTCCAAGTCAAGAAAAAGAAGTTCTTTCACAACTTTTTAACCATCATGTCGTTTGGTGTGATTGGTGTTTTCATCTCCACTACCATCATTTCGTTTGGCACTTGGTGGGTGTTTCCCAAGTTGGGATTCGAGGGATTGACTGCTCGAGACTATCTTGGTGAGATCTTATTTATATTTGTCTTTTTACCTGCATATATATGTTCATCAAAACATGTTTCTTTGATCATCTATTATTCGAGAGTGAATGTTTTTTTTTCTTCGATTCAGCCATTGGAACGATCTTCTCCTCAACTGATACTGTTTGCACTCTACAGGTTCTTGATTTTTTTTCTTTCTAAAGATTATCTTGTCCTGAGAGTCCTTCTTCTCAAGCTATAAATAGAGTTTTACTTTTCTTACATTCCTTCTTAAAACTTTACTAGATTCTCCATCAAGATGAGACTCCATTGCTATACAGCTTAGTCTTTGGAGAAGGAGTGGTGAATGATGCAACCTCAGTAGTGCTCTTCAACGCCGTTCAAAAGATTCACTTCGATAGCATCAACGGTTTGACGGCTCTGCGAGTATTTGGAAACTTTTTGTACCTCTTCTTCACAAGCACTATCCTAGGGATTGGTGTAAGCTAACTGAATTGGCTTTTATACTTTCGCTCTCTTTGAAGCATATGTCATATACTCAGTGTGGATGTCTTGCAGGTGGGACTAGTAACGTCTTTTGTCCTTAAAACCCTGTACTTTGGAAGGTAATAAAAAACTACACCAAACTTGCAAACTCTTTCATCTCAATCTTAAGATTATAGCTTAAGATGTGTCTTTATATTAAAGTTAAGTGTATTAAAATGATCAAATAATTAATTTGATTATTAAACTGGGTAACAAAAAAAGTTTGAGTATTAAAAACTTGACGGAATTTAGTTGAGGTAATTTTATGGGATTTTCCAAATAAAAAACTACACCAACTTGCAACTTATTCATCTCAACCTTAAGATTATAGCTCAAGATGGGCCTTTATATTGATCTCACTGATTATGCTGGCAGACACTCAACTACACGCGAACTCGCGATCATGGTCCTAATGGCTTACCTTTCGTATATGTTGGCTGAGGTAAATATCTCCATTACTCCAACAGTTCATGCAGAAGTCTAATGCAGCTTTTTAAATGTTCTTAACTTTCTTTGCAGCTCTTCTCGTTAAGTGGGATTCTCACTGTTTTCTTCTGTGGGGTTTTGATGTCGCATTATGCATCATATAACGTGACAGAGAGTTCAAGAATCACTTCCAGGCAATTGTTTTTATTCCTCTCTCTATTCTCAGTGGCAGGAAATGCTTTTTGTCGTATAACTGTTCCATCTCTGTTCTTGCAGGCACGTATTTGCGATGCTTTCCTTTATTGCGGAGACATTTATATTTCTCTATGTTGGAACAGATGCTCTTGATTTCACCAAGTGGAAGACAAGCAGCTTAAGGTATATAAAATGTCTCGGGGTCAAAAAAGAAAAAAAAAAACAATACAGAGTAGTACTTTGATATGAACCTCTTCTATCATACTAAGAAGACTTTATCATAGTAACACTAATCCTTCTTCTTGTAGCGTTGCGGGTACTTTGGAAGTCTCCAGTGTCATAACCGCATTAATATTGCTCGGACGAGCCGCTTTTGTTTTTCCACTCTCTGTCTTTACTAATTTCATGAATAGAAACACTCAAAGAAGCGAGTCTATCACATTCAAGCACCAGGTTCAGTATTATTCTCTCACTTACATTATTATCAGAAAAGTCTTAAATATCCTGTCTTGAAGTTGTGCCCTATGTATACTTTATAGGTGATTATTTGGTGGGCGGGGCTAATGCGAGGTGCTGTCTCAATTGCTCTTGCTTTCAAGCAGGTTTTTTGCTCTCTTTACACATTAATATAGAGATTATGATGTTTTCATTATAATCTCATAACGGTATCTATTTGATGTGCCAAGTTCACATACTCGGGTGTTACAACGGATCCTCTAGATGCTGCCATGGTCACCAACACCATCGTCGTTGTCCTCTTTACTACACTGGTAAAACAAACACTCACTTCATCAAGTAACGAAAAAAATTGATAAGACTTGTCTTCTTTGTCATGTAACGAAAACAGGTCTTTGGTTTCTTTACAAAGCCACTTGTGAACTATCTTCTTCCTCACGACGAAAGTCACAACACCGGTAAGCGGAGTGCGCCAGGATCCCCTAAGGAAGATGCGACGCTTCCTCTGCTCTCCTTTGACGAGTCAACTTCCACTAACTTAAGCAGAGCTAAAGATAGTCTCTCTCTTCTGATCGAACAACCTGTTTACACCATCCACCGCTACTGGAGAAAGTTTGATGATACATACATGAGGCCTGTCTTCGGTGGACCTCGTCCAGTAAATCAACCAGAATGCTAGGTATACTCTCCATTGTTTACCACAAGTAACTGCTCAGATGATGTATTTTATTCATCATGATAACCGAATAGTTCTTTGTTTTTCTTTTTGCAGTTTATGATTTGAGTTGTCAGCTGGGAAGGGGCATGTGAGTTGGTGTTTTTTTTTGGATTTTCGAGTGTAGTGAGAAACCAGTATTGTATCGTTTTCTATAATGTGTATACAATGGTTCTTCTATATAGACACGAGGTGATCAAAGATCGTTACAAGTTTATGATTTATTTGGATCAAAAACACTATAACATATTGTAATCCAGAGACATCAGATTAGTCGCAAGACAAGATCAAGCAGACCTGTCCGTGGTAGAATGGTATGTCTCCACATCAATTCTTTAAAGCTGCACGTTACCAAAAGAGCAGCACAAGAAATGTAAAACTCTCCTTGTTTGCTTATTATTCAGAATTTCAGATACTACTAGTTAAGCTAGTGGTTCAAATAGATCTATGATACTTTTTTTTTTTTTTACCTTGGCATGCAGGAGGAATTGTATTAATGGCACATTTCCTCAGAAGATCATGGACTTTAGATGATTTGGTCGCTAAAATGGGGATATGAGATTTGAACTTGCAGACACATTCGAGATCAGCAGCTTGGAGGATTATGCAGCATTCAATACCTGGAGGCGGAGGGTTGTTTCCTGTGACTGCTGGACGGCATTTCTCCAATGTGTTTGCGTTGATGTTACATACGGGAATACTTGTAGGTTCTTCCATTAAAACCAGGGCAACGAAAACAATCACCAGAGCTGCTAGCCTGCTACAATGGTTCTGGTATTGTTCTTATCCATTCTTTCTTTGATCCTCCTCTCTCTTGACTCTAGTACTACCTTGGAACCAGGGGCGGACCCAAGAAGGGGTTAGGTGTGGCATGTGCCCCACACTGATTTTCATTTTTCTTCCAGTAATTAACCTAAATTTTATGTAAGAGCTTCTGTTTTATATTTGATTTACACTGCATGCCCCATACAAAATCAATTGCTAGATCCGCCCCTGCTTGGAACCCTTGAATTTAAAGAGCTTAATGTAACAAGTTGATTCTAAGTGAAACCTAGGAGCGTGTGATGTGGGTCGTTGACTCTCTGGTCCTAGTCAAGTGATCTTGAGTTGAAACGTCTGCAAATTGCAAAGGGAGACTTGTCGTAGTTGTTGGTTTCCTTTTTTTCTCGTTTCATTTTTTTTTGTAAATAAAACGTCAATGATGACACAAACCTAACATTTGGGTGGAGGTACAATTAAGGATGGCAATCAAGGACTTGGACCACGGACCTGACCCGTAAAGACTTGCTGTGGGACGAGATTGGGCATCCATTTGATAAGCCCACAAAATTGCAGGTCTCGCGGGACGGGCTCACAACGGGACGGGACGAATGCGGGACGGACTCAAAATGGGACGGGCCGAATGCAGGACAGGTTAATCCGCAGGATTTTGAAGACCCGCAACTATAAGTCCCCATTTCTGCTTGTTTTTTTCAGTACTATAAATTGCTTTATTATTATGTGAATTTTTTTTTGTTTAAGTTGATCGAGTTTTGTTTCAGTATTGTCAATTGGTGATTAAAAAAAAAAAATTGGTTACAATGATGTTGTTGAAGAGCTACTGCTTGTTGAAGAGCTACTGCATGTTTTTTAAACTGTTCGAAATGATGTTTGAGTTACTGTAGAATCTTGTCTCTACACTCTAATTTCAACAGATTGTTTGAAGGAGATGGAGCAACCATTAGTATTAAGTTACTGGTGCTATGCAGAGACGTTACTTTACAAAAACTCAAACAAAGAATATACATAAAAGAGTTGAATTTCACTGTCCAAATAGTTTTCACTTACTTCAACACCATTAAACCGGCAAGTGATCACATTGGATGTTGTTGCGATCAATGTTGTTGAAGTCTCTTCAACTCTCTTACACAGCTCTTCTACTTTAATATCCATGAAGAAATCTGAAGGAAGCGTCCCGCGGGACGGTCCGCGAAGGCTTATAAATTATGCGATACGGGGTTAGACAGCCATTTGAAAGACTGCAGTCCACGCGGAACAGGCCCGCCATGACCCGCTCGACGACGAGCCCGCTGCGGTATGGGACGGAACGGGAGGGGAGAGCCCAATTGCCATCTCTAGGTACAACCCACGGATAGACCCTTTCCTGGGCATTCAAATGAACCGAAAGCAATGGCTCCATATCCGTGTGGCCAGTGGGAATCCCGAAAGCAGTGGCCACATATCCGTGTGGCCAGTGGGAATCGAACCCGGAACCGTATTGAGACCAAAGCTCTCTCAAGTACCACTAGGCTAATCCCACTGTTGTTTTTTTTTTCTTCGTTTCATACATTGAAATTTGATAGGATTGGTTATAAATGATTTTGTATTTGTGATATTCTGCAGAGTTATTTTTTAAATAATGTTCAACAACAGATGCCTCGTATGTCATTTCGTTCTTGTTTTGTCACATGAATATTATTGATTTTCTTTTCGTTCAGTGAAAAGTTTAATTATCTTTCCCTAAATATTGTTCTATGTTTAGAAGGTCGATAAAATATTTGTAAATTTTGATTCAATTCGTTATCTATTCTGATTTGAACCAAAATATCAAAATAGATATATAATATGTTCTATATAAATTATATGATAATTATATTTATATAAAGTTTATAACACATTATTATTAAATTAATTCTTATTTATTAAAGTTTTAATTTATGAGTAATTGCATCCTATATACACTGAATAAAAATTATTTAGGTATGTCGTATGTGTACTTTTTCTATTTAAAAAATCCCAATAATGTCCTTGCTGTCTTTCATCGATCTCTCCCTTCTACTCCCCCTTTTCCAGATTCAAAATCCCTGAACTTTCTATCTCTATAGAAAGGTTGCTAGTTGGGACCAAAGTGAAAAGTTTCTCTCGTCCAAGTCTCCTTCTCCTTCTTCTCTACTTCACCATTTTTATCACTTTACCCTTTCCAATACGCGCAAAAAAAACACATCGGTGCTGGTGGTGGTTGCCATGGAGGTGAGTCCACTCGGCGGTGTCCGAAGCGGAGTGATCGGCCATCCACGATGATTGGCATTATCTTGTTTATTGTTTTCGAAATACAATGATCTGCGGCGAAGCTTATCGGCGACAGTGTCGTGTTCGAGGACATGTTTAATATAATGCTTCAACATTGTGTGGTGATGAGATTATAATAAGAAGATCGATTAAAGTCTCAAAGTTTCTCTATGGATTCTATGAAAAAAAAAGAGAAATCAAGAATAATGGCTGACCAGGTAGAAACTGACAGAGGAGATGATACGATCACATGCGCTGCTCAATGCATCGACGGGAATGGAGAGATGGGGATCTCGCGACGAGAAAAGAATGAATATGATTGTTTTTTTTAGAGAGAAATATAGTTTTCTCGAGAAAGTTTCAGAGAAAGAATAGAAGAGAGGAAGGAGCGAGTGGACAAAGTTGTAACTTCACTTTGGTTCACATCTCTTACAACCTAAATAACTTTTTTTTTGCATCAATACCTAATTATCTTTTCTTTTTTGGCTATTCACCTAAATAGCTCTTAATTTATTTTGTAGTAAAATATTATATTATTATTTATAGTGTAAATTAGCGAAATAGTCATAGTGAAAAAATTAAGGCTTCGAATGTGAACCGCATATCAAAAAATGCAGATCAAACAGAAATACAGATCAAGCATAACAAATGCAGATCATGAAGATCAAGTGGAACAAATGCAAATCAAGTTAATTAATAAATTATTATATTTAATAAATGACTTCTAAAATAAAAATTGAATATCTAAACAAAATAAAACTTATTATAAATAAGTAATAAATATCATATTGAAAATAATAATAAATATCGTCATTTTAATGAATATAATGATTTTAAATTCTTTGATCATCACAGTTACAAAAATTATTAAGCATGGGTATTTCAGATATTCTGGTTCGTGTATTTCAGGTATCAGGTAGCGGTTAGAGGATCTATTTACTATCTAACCTATATTCGGTTCTCATTTGGTTCCGGTTCCAGTTCAGATAATTCATTCAGATAATTCATGTAAAATATTTGTTATTTATAGGGTAAAATATTAAATGATTAGGATATTTTAGATTTTTTTTTGGATATTTCGAATTACTTTGGATATTTCGGATAAAATATCTGTATACGTTCGGATAGGTTCAATCCGATTATTTTGGATATAGAAATATAAGAACATTTTTGATGACCGAGAGTTTTGGTCTGATTCCTATTTTGGGTATTTTGGTTCGGTTCCGGTTTGGTTCTTTGGTTTAGGTTTGTGTCTTTATTCGATTTTCGGTTCTCTCTTACCATTTGGTTCAATTATAGAAAAAATATCATTAATTATATATATATTATTGCATCAACAAAAACTTCATTTAAAATTTTAAACTATATAGATGTATGTGTAAGAACAAAAAATATGTTTGATATTAAGTAATTTTAAATCAACTTAACATTTATAATTATATTATGAATTATAAAATATGAAAGTATATACATTAATTTATTAAACTAGTTTATATGAAAATATTAATTAATTTTTGAATACATAATACATTGTTTTTATTATCTATTAAAAGGATACAAAAATAACATGTATAACATACTGCAACTAAATTATAGAAAATATTAATATACAGACCAAATATAGAGATCATTTTCTATAATCATATATATATATATATATATATAAGAAAAAATATATGCTACATATTATTTTAATAAATAAATGCATCTAAAATTTTAAGTGATTTGTGGTTTAGAAGTGTGAATTTATTGAAAAATCTATACAATTAACAAGAAAAGAAATAAAGTTGTGTGTAGTGTAATATCTATAGAGAAAAGATTTGTCCATTGGGCATCTGTGTTGTATCCGACCTCTTTCACCATTTTCACGCAGTTTATTTTTATTAACATCCCCTATATATTAAAAGAGAAACATTTGAAAAATTGTAACCTCAATTTTGTAATAATTAAAAAAGAACTCAATGCTTAGGTGTCACTCAATTA
Organism: Raphanus sativus; assembly: GCF_000801105.2. Classification (NCBI taxonomy): domain Eukaryota; kingdom Viridiplantae; phylum Streptophyta; class Magnoliopsida; order Brassicales; family Brassicaceae; genus Raphanus; species Raphanus sativus. Next base: position 8,353,009 of record NC_079519.1, read on the forward strand.
GATAGTCAATTACATTCAATTGAAAAATAAGTAGATCCACATTCGATTTTTATATGTTGCTAGATACATTCGTTGGTCAAACTATATGATATGATGATATGATATGATATTTTCGATAGAAGTATTTATGATTGTTCCGCTAGATATAATTACTATTTTATTTTCTTTAATTAAATAAAACCTACGGAATTACCATAATGACTAATATATATATATATGACAATTAATGTTTCTAATAATAAAGATTTGATAATAATTTATATCTCCTCCATCATTTTTTGTTTAATTTTATATTATTAAAATAAATTAAACAATCGAATTACTATAAAATTAAAATTTAGATTTTTTCGTATATGTTATATTTTGAATTTTAAAAAATGACAATAAATGACTAAAACTATTAAAATTATTATGTTAAAATTTAATGATCAGTGGTTTAACACTTTTATTATAAAAATATACAGATGATTTTAAACCCACATTCGATTTTTATATGTCGCTAGATACATTCGTTGGTCAAAATATATGATATGATATTTACGATAGAAGAATTTATGATTGTTCCGCTAGATATAATTACTATTTTCTTTTCTTTCCTTAAATAAAACCTACGAAATTACCATAAATGATTAATATATATATGACAATTAATGTTTCTAATAATAAATATTTGATAACAATTTATATCTCCTCCATCATTTTTTTTAAATTTTATATTATTAAAATAAATTAAACAATCGAATTAGCTATAAAATTAAAATTTAGATTTTTTGTATATGTTATATTTTGAATTTTTTTAAATGACAATAAATGACTAAAACTATTAAACTATTATGTTAAAAATTAATGATCAATGGTTTAACACTTTTATTATAAAAAGATACACATGATTTTAAAACCATATGAGTAAAAAGTATCATTTAATAATAAACAAATATATAGATTAAACTATATACCATATAAGATTACATAAATATTTTAATTTCAAAACTTTCAATGAATTTTCAAGAACATTTATAAATTATAAACTTAATAAATTTTTCACATTGAAAATTTTGTTATCAATGATTTAAATATTTTGTTATAAATCGATATGAATGATCATAGAACCGTATGATTGTGAAGTTTCAATTAATAAATAACTATATAAAATATAATATATAAAATATATTATTCTTAGAAAAGTAAATTGGTCCATCTTAACTTATATTACACTTTTTATTAAACTAACTATCGAATTGATAAAGAATGTAAAAAAACAATCTCTCACTTTCCTTAAATAAAAACTATGAAATTACCTAATATGATTAACGTGTATATGAAAATTAATTATTATGAATAATGAATATTTGATAGCAATTTTTGTATCTTATTTCTTTTTTATTTTATATTATTAATATTAAAAATCACATTAACTATATAATAAAAACATTTAGATTTTTTCTTATATGTTATATTTTGAATTTTCAAAACGTTAATAAATTATTAGAAATTTGAAAATCTCACTTTGAAAATTTTGTGATCAGTAGCTTAATTTGTTTTGTTATAATAAGATACAAGTAATTATAAAATTGTATCAACATGAATTTTTATTTAATAAATATTCAAATTAAATACTCCCTCTGTTTTTAAATAATACATGTTTTGAGATTTTCAAACTTTTTAATAAAACATATTAAAATTTACTTATTAGTGCATAGTTTTTTGTTATTTTATATTTCCTATATTTCTAAACCAATAAAATTTCAAGAAATGCAATTAATGTTTTTGAGATTCACAATTATTCATAATTAGTTGACAAAAATTACATTGAAAATATAAAAAAATACATTTTTTGAAACAAAAAAAATTCCTAAAACATACATCTTTAAAAAACAGAGGGAGTAATATATATATACTAACGATTTAAAGCAACAAAATTGGCCGCATCAATTTTAGTCGTTCAGTTGAAACATTTCAAAACTATGTAGAAGACGAAAGTCAAAGTAATTCAATTTTGGAAATAATAAGATGATGTATCTAAAATCATTAAAATGGTTCTCAATGATGTGAAAGTTAAATATTAAAAAAATTGTAGAACATGTTTTTGTAATAAAAACTAGGTGATTCTCCCGTGCTCATGCACGGAAATAAATATTTACAAATAAGTACTTTACTTTGTTTGTTTATATGTTTTAAGTAATCTTTTATTTGTATGTATAAAAATTGTATTAAATATCTTTATGTTTTAAGTATGATATTTTGTATTATTTCAACTTTTTTGAGTTGTATATAGACGGTAAATTAATGATGATTTGTCTCATTAGGTTAAAATTATCGTATTAGTAGGTAATTCAGTTTATCTTCTTATATTTGTAAATATATTTCATAAAATTTTGTATAATTTGATATATTTTATTTTATAAAAATAGAAAAAAGTAAATCAGATATTCATTAATAAACATAACTTGTAAAATATTGAAAATTTATTCACGTAAATGAATATATGCAAAATAGATACGTCATAATAATTGGTTGATTGTTCATATTTTGATTGATTTCATTACTTGGATTTGGTATATTGGGCTATATAATTTTTTAATCATAATGTTTTGGTTATAATTAGACTAAAATAAAAAGATTTTGCTAATTACATTTTTTAGCTTACCTTAGGTTCATAAATATATTTATGTATAATTTATATATGTTTTTGATAAAATATATAAGTCTATATTTTGAAATTTGATAGATATTTTCTGTTTTTTATGTTTTTGGAAAAATATGAAGAAAAATACAAATAAATTTCGTTTATGTATAATCAATCTTTTATATTCTAGAAATATTATTATCTTATAGAAAAATGTCTAAATTATTTTATTAATATTATAAATTTTCTTTTTCTTATCAAATTTTTTAATACAAATTTAATTTAACTGAACATTAAAATTAAGATAAAACAATTTAGTTTATTTTGAATTATATTTAAGAATGTGCATTTATATATTTAAAATTATAATCTTAGGTAGATTTTTCTATCTATTTATTTTAATTAAATATATTAAATAAATATGGAAAATTGCATAATTGTCAAAAATTAAAATTAAAAAATATTTATAAAATCTGTAGATATATATATATATAAGAAACTAATGATTTTACGATTTAATTTGATTTTATGATTTATTTCTTTTTATCATTTTCTAAAATTATGTATATATTTTTGAAATATTTTAATTTAAATGATATTTCAAAATTTGAAATGCCATAATTGAATATATTTATTTTAATGATGATTTATGAGTTTTTACCATATTTTTTTAAAAGTCCAAAAATATAAATCGACAATAAATATAATATATGATTTTCGATGTCATATTAATCTTTAAATATAATTTTCCATGTCATATTAATCTTTAAAACATGTCATCAATTTTAGTAGCAATGTCACAATTATTAATCTAGATGTTTTTCTGCACCATGTGTAGTGATGAATTTTTTTAAAGTTAAATTTTATATTTTAAAATGTAATTTATTAATATTATATATTTTATTATTTTTACCAATAATTAATATAAATATCATTAATTAAGCATAAAATTAAGAGAAAATATTTTTTTTTTTTTTAATTATATTTAAGAATATATATGTATACATATAAAGTTAAAATCTTAAATAAAAAATTATTTATTTCATTTGGTTAAATGTATTAAATCAACTTGTACAAAATTACTAAAAATCATATAAAATCGTATAGTTATCAAAAATTAAAACTAAATAATATTTGCATAATTTGTAGATATTTACAAGAAACTAATGATATTACGATTTTTTTTTTAATTCAGAAAATTCAAAAACTTTTAGATAATAAAAATTTTATAATTATAAAAGTAAAATTATATAATATTTCGAAATTCAAAATGTCATATTTGAATATATTTATTTTAGTGATGATTTATGAGTTATTACCATATTCTACAAAGTTTACCAAAATATAAATCAATATTAAATGTAATATATGAGTTATTACTATATTTTACAAAGATTTCCAAAAATATATATCATCATTAAATGTAATTGTCCATGTCATATTTAACCATATGACATGTCATCAATCTTAATAGCCACGTCACAATTTTTTTTGTGAAAACGATTGTAGAGAAGACATGTGGCAAATCACTTCGCAAATAATGTCTAGGGGATGACTTATTGACCACATTACAGTTTTTACAGATATAAACATAGTGACAAAAAATTTAAACCCAAATTGATCAGACTCATGATAAATTCAAAATAGATTTCGGTCCACAATTACAGTTACAAATGTTCAGCCCAACATATCTCCTATATCTATCTTATTAAAGTAGAAGTACTTTAAGCTTTTGTTTGGTAATAGAGATAGGAGTCTTTAAAAAAAATTAATTTTGTTTGGTAACAAAGATAGTAGAGAATTTTGTATTTTCCTTATTTAAATGATACATTTAAGTATTTAATGTCTTTTCCTAATTTAAATAATAGATTTCCTTAACCAAAATAAATTTCCTTATAGATTTTTTGTTAACATTAAATATTTTTCAATATTTATTAATAAAATAATAAAATAAAAATCACACATCAAAATCAATTTATATATCATATAAATAAAATATAAAATATTTTATTTATAAATTGTTAGTATAACACTTTTATAATATAAGTCCAATTAGTTATAAATATTAGATTTTATATGATACAATGTGATATAATAGACGATTTAAATCACATAATATAATTATTTAAAGTAATAAATAAAAATTTTGTTTTAAAATGTTATACTAACAGTTATGTAATACATATTAATTTACACACATAGAAATACATATATATATATATATATATATATATATATAGATATTATCATTAAAACAAAGAAAAACATTGAAGTGAAAGCAAATATTTTACGGCCACGGGTCAAACTATAGAAATAAATAACAATGGCGTAAGATTTTTTTTTTAACAAATTTATTTTAATTTCAAATATGTTTACATATTTTATTTATTTATAAATTATTTTATTTTTTATTAATAATGCTAAGATTTTGGAATTGAAAAAAATTATGACCCATCTCTATATTATTTTAATTAGGAATTTAAAATTTATATCAAAATATTTTTTTTAACTTTTAATTTTTATTATAACTACAAATGTTAATTTTAAATCTAAATTTATGTTTAAATATTACAAATATATCATTTATAAATAAAAAAAACTAAAAACATAAAATAAATACCCGCCCGGTTGGGCGGGTCAAGATCTAGTATATATTAAAGGAGAAACATTCTAAGAAATTTATTCACACTATAATGGAATGTGGCAGTCTCATAATGATTTAAGAATGAATATTCACACTCTAATAAATGTTTTCATCACACTCTACATAAATGTGTTCAAACTATGTATTTTATGTTTAATTTTTAATATAAAATTCACATGTAAGGTTCCAAAAAATATGAATTTAAAATCTAATTCTACATTAGGATATTAAGATATGATAAAAAAATCCAAAACCAACTAATATCCAAATTATGGCTGTTCAATATGCTAAAACCGAATAATTTCGAACCGAACATAAATAGATAATATGGTTTTGTTTTGGTATATACCGTAGTAACCAAATAGATGTAATTTAATAAAAACCGTAGGATTTGGATATGGTTTGATTTATAACCGATTAAACTGAAACATGTAAATATGTATATATTTATAACGACACATGAATATCTATTTGTTATATGAGTTGAACCATAATTATAATTTGTAAATCACTTGAATTATAACTAAGTAACAATTTACTGCAACTGAGGCTTCTTATTTTCTTTGTCTTTCTTTTTCTATATTTTTGTTTTATTTTAACAATAACTAAATTGAAGTAAAGATTATAAATTTGATCAAAAATTAGTTGAAATTATTTACAACTTTTTTTATCTTTAAACAAACAGGGCTGTGTTCAATCGAAGACATATTAATTTGATGAACACTAAATATGGAAGAATATAAAAGCTTTTATTTTATGCTTCTGTTTTGTCTTTATTTTTATTTTCAAAATTTAGAGCTTTGATATTAATTCTAGATTTGATTATTTTATTAGATGATACAAGCATTTTTTTGTTTTTTATTATTTTATTAAAATATATAATATTTTTAATATATAATATGATCTCAAACTAAATAATTATTTTTTGGTATAAAACCGAATAAACTGAAAACCGACAGTATATAAGCCAAATCAAACAGAAGTAAATGTAGATTTAGAATAGTAGTTATATTTTACTAACCGAAATACAGAAAAAACCGAACGGAACCGAAACCAACCCGATATCCGGATTGAACACTCCTAGTCTAAATGAAACCGAACTATTGTTTCATTCTCCAAAACATAATAAAATAACAACTTCATTCCGCGCAAAATGCGGATCTTATTCTAGTAGAAAGTGTTCTGCAAGCAGTCCATTAATTGTTTATTATTTTTTCTTAGTTCTGCATATAATAAAGTGAATGGGTAATTAATGCAGACATAACTGCATCACATTTCCTCCTCTTCTTCTTCTGTGTTTCCTCTGCGTGACATTCAAATTCTAAGTAAATAACTATCCACATAGTTCTAAGAGAGGATATGAAAGGTGTGACTTAGTTGGAGAAAATTAACTTTACTGTGTGTGATGCGCATTGCAAAGTTGACACTAAACACCTGTATATACTGTATATCAAGAACTTAGTTTATATTATAGAATGTAACTGCGAAAAAAAAGAGGAGGACTAAATACATATAAATAGAGGAAGAAAGTTTTAAGCTAGATGGGCTTCACACTTAAAACAAATTGGTGATAAGTAGAGTGGTCCATCTATCTTATATATTACTAAGGATCCTTTCCAACTACCGATGTGGGACAACTATGTGTCTAATACGCCCCCTCGAGATGATGGCTCTTTGAGCATCAATCTCGGAATGCTCGGGCAAAGATCGATCGGTCAACTTTGGGCCAGAACGATGTGATCGGGTTGGACTGCGTGGATCGGGCTCTGATACCATGTTAACCTAGATGGCTTCACACTTAAAACAAATTGGTGATAAGTAGAGTGGTCCATCTATCTTATATATTACTAAGGATCCTTTCCAACTACCGATGTGGGACAACTATGTGTCTAATACGCCCCCTCGAGATGATGGCTCTTTGAGCATCAATCTCGGAATGCTCGGGCAAAGATCGATCGGTCAACTTTGGGCCAGAACGATGTGATCGGGTTGGACTGCGTGGATCGGGCTCTGATACCATGTTAACCTAGATGGGCTTCACACTTAAAACAAATTGGTGATAAGTAGAGTGGTCCATCTATCTTATATATTACTAAGGATCCCTTCCAACTACCGATGTTGGACAACTATGTGTCTAATAGAAAGATAGAGAAAAGGTTGGAGAGAGATTGTAAAATTAAGTTTCACAACATTTTTATCTTAAATAATTATAAAGTACATTCAAGATGGCTATAGCGAAAGCGACTCAAGAACTAAGATTTTAGATGGCGATGCACGAGTTGATTTGAGGTTTTTCGAAGGTGACTCAAGACCTAGGGTTTCAAAGATTTTTTTCAAGATCATGACTACTACTGATATTGCAAAGAATGGAAGCATCATGTAAAATTAAGAAATATATATCAATTTCAGATAAAACAAATATATATCAACTTTAGATAAAACAAAATATATATATCATTTTCAGATAAAAAATTCGGGTAAATATGAAAATGTAAGATATTTTTAGCATCATTAGGGTCTGGATGTGGATCAGGATAAATGCAGCAGAAAAGCAGGAGAAAATAACATGCAGATTGATATGCATTTAGTTTACAATCTAATCTATTAAAACTGAAGTACAAAATAAACTTCACCCTTAAACTTGCACAATATTTACAACCAAATGCCATTGAGATAATAATTATTAATTTAACACAATCATTTATTATTAGCATTTAATCTCCATTAATCATCAAGCAGAGCATACCAAAACATATTTAACTATAAAGATATCGATCCCTTAAAAATCTATTTAGCATTTATTTCTAATTTAATTTGATAATGCCATTATTTCTAAGCTGTTACAATATTTCAATTTTGACCGAGAAAGATGCTAAAACAATTAGATTTCGAATGAGTTTTGTTGAACGTATGACACATCTCTCTTCATCTCTATATTAGCTATACATGTTTCGTATAATAACAGTTCCATTTTAACTATAAAAAAGAACAACACTTTTATTTATTTTTATCAATTTTTAACCGTAAATGGTGCTTTATTATATAGTAGCTATGATGAATTTTACTAATATTGTAATTCTCATTCTAATTCGGTAAACTAATCTAAGGTATTTATTTTTATGTTTCTGTTTTCATCGATAATCATACATGCTAATCATCTAATATTTTTTCATATGTTTTGATTCCCTTCTAAGACTATTGTTCAAAGCTTCATCCGAATAAATTTTTTGTTTTCATATAGAGGAGGAAATCAATATTTTATGTTATAACATATTGTCAATATTATGTTTCCATCTCAAAGATTAAAAACTTATGTGTTCTAACGTATTGTATGTGTAATATGTTATCTTAAATTTGTGTCTCATGGAAAAATATGAAAAGAGAAGTGAAAGCTTTAAAACATAAGTCTACATGGTATTTTATGTTTTAGTTAAAGTTGTTGAAAATATAATTGTTTGTTCCCATTTCATTAAAATTCTTCATATTCATTTTATTTTATTTTAAGAGAAAAAGCTGAACAGCGTTGATATGAACAACTAATAATATGTGAAAACATCTTAAAATAATTATTTTTTATCTATAAAGATGAAACAAACCCGCACGGATGTGCGGGTCAAAATCTAGTCAAATATTAAAAATGAAGAACAAATAATAATAACTAGTGATATCTGCGTCCTGCGCGGAGTGAGTGAATTAAACATCAAATTTACTTTTAATCTATAGATATAAGAAAGTTAAAAGTTATAGTCACTAATATTAGATATAATGATATATAGCTGACGAAATTGTATATGTATATATATTGTAAGCTTATTTGTTTGTTCCTGGAAAATCTTGTGTAATTGGTTAGGTGTAAATAAAATATATTTTATGGAAAATAATATATTTATATCTTTGATCAAAGGAAATATATATAAAAGTATGCAAAGACTTATACAAATTTATTATTAATTTAAGATAAAACAAAACATAAGCAATATAATTATTGCTTTCATAAATTAAAAATATGATTATAATATTAAAAGAAACATAGGTAATAAAAAAATACGAAAGAAACATATTATACAGAAACAAAAAAAACTGATAAAACCACAAATGATGAAAAAGTGTCTTTAGAACTCCTAATTTAAAATTATGCAGGTATATTTATATATGTGAGGTGCCTAGTCTAGTCAAGTTAGACGCAATTAATAGCCCAACTGAAATCATTATTATTCTAAATCTTGATCAGAACATATTTATTGCAATGTTGCGCCAATTACACAATTTGGTTTCATATATTATAGGAAATAAATCGAATCAATAGATTCTCAATTAACTATGCAAGCAATCAGTGGCAATCACATGTATATTTGGAAATATGATTCATAATAATTTGAATTATATTTCCATTTGTTTTTATGGTTCGACGTTTACAATCAAAGCCTTATTACCATAAAAACACATTTTAATTGATATGTAATAAATATGTGAAGATCATGTAAATCATGATATACATGTTAACCTCAGTCTTGGCCGAGAATTAATATTTTTTTAAAATAATATACATCAAGCGAATCAGCATTCAAATTATTGTGTTTGTTATACAAATCGATTAAATCTTAGTGTTTGGTGTCCAAGGAAAAATAGTCACATACCTTATACTCAATAAATCGAAAATTCATTCTCGACAAAAAAATATGTAATAAATAGATGTAATAAATCATTATTTGTTTCAAATCATGTGTTGCCTAAATTAGCACGTCATCTTATTGTAATGGTATAAGTTCTTTAACATAACACAAAAAAATAATTTAGGACTACGTGGCAGCATAATTAAAAAAAAGCATGAGAAAATAACATGCACATTGATCTGCATTTAGTTTCCAATCAAATATTAAAAATGCAAAACAAATAATAATAACTAGGTGATATCCGCGTCCTGTGCGGAGTGAGTTAATTAAACATAAAATTTACTTTTAATCTATAGATATTAGAAAGTTAAACGTTATAGTCACTAATATTAGATATAATGATATATAGCTGACGAAATAGTACATGTATATATACTGTAAGCTTATTTGTTTGTTCCTGGAAAATCTTGTGTAATTGGTTAGGTGTAAATGAAATATATTTTATGGAAAAAATATATTTATATATTTGATCAAAGGAAAAAATATATTTATATATTTGATCAAAGGAAAAAATATATAAAAGTATGCAAAGACTTATACAAATTTATTATTAATTTAAGATAAAACAAAACATAAGCAATAGAATTATTGCTTTCATAAATTAAAAATATGATTATAATATTAAAAGAAACATAGGTGATAAAAAATAAAATACGAAAGAAACATATTATACTGAAACAAAAAAAACTGATAAAACCACAAATGATGTAAAAAGTGTCTTTAGAACTCCTAATTTAAAATTATGCAGGTATATTTATATATGTGAGGTGCCTAGGTCTAGTCAAGTTAGATGCAATAGCCCGACTGAAATCATTATTATTCTAAATCTTGATCAGAACATATTTATTTCAATGTTGCGCCAATTACACAATTTGGTTTCATATATTATAGGAAATAAACTGAATCAATAGATTCTCAATTAACTATGCAAGCAATCAGTGGCAATCACATGTATATTTGGAAATATGATTCATAATAATTTGAATTATATTTCCATTTTTTTATAGTTCGACGTTTACAATCAAAGCCCTATTACCATAAAACACATTTTAACTGATATGTAATAAATATATGAAGATCATGTAAATCATGATATGCAGGTTAACCTCAGTCTTGGTCGAGAATTAATATTTGTTTTTTAATAATATTCATCAAGCGAATCAGCATTCAAATTATTGTGTTTGTTATACAAATCAATTAAATCTTAGTGTTTGGTGTCCAAGGAAAAATAGTCACATACCTTATACTCAATAAATCGAAAATTCATTCTCGACAAAACATTATGTAATAAATAGATGTAATAAATCAGTTTTTGTTTCAAATCATGTATTGCCTAAATTAGCACGTCATCTTATTGTAATGGTATAAGTTCTTTAACATAACACAAAAAAATAATTTAGGACTATGTGTCAGAATAATTAAAATTTCAAGAGGTTATAATATCCAGCAAGCAATATTTAGTTATATGGAACCGCGTCTAATATCTCCAATATATGAAATCTATAGACCAACAATTTAATAATTATAGGTTGAACTTAGACGTTCCTGAATTAATATAATGGACTAAAACAAAATTCATCTATGGCTGTTGTGAAATTTGAATTATAGGAATAACAAATAATAAAAGAGGCTTTTATCCTAGAATATTATTCTACAACATGTCAACCATATCGACACCTTGACTATTTTACATACGTACAATCCAATATAATAGACAACTATCAAATCTCCTAATATTATAAAATCGAACAACCATCTATTAGTTTTTCAGGAATAGATATATAATCTTATATTACTGTGAAATATATCGTCCACTTCGTAAGTAGTAGCATATTAGTTATATAAAACATGGAAACATAACAAAGATGAATGAAATTGTGGTCTTTTATGAAAACGTTTACATTTGCTATATTCCGTGTAATAGAACATAGAAACTAATAATGCGCAAACATAAATCGTACACATTTATATGGTAATGACCAATGGCACATGATGTAATAATTTTAGTAGACTAAGGGTTTTTTAAAAAGGTGTGAGAGTGCTTATGAGGCTGCCACGTAAGAAATGACACTCATGTAAATCACATATCAAGTGAAGGTTATTTATTTTTAGTGCTCCTAAAATAATATATAGGGGATAAAAAATGAATAGGATTGCATGCAGGATGAATCTGTGTAAAAAACAATTGTTCCGCAGGAACAAGGAAAAAAGTAGTGCACCATATGCAGAGGCACAATAGATACCGTCTTTCAATTTTCTTTTTGCGTGAACTGTTTTTTTTAGTTATTTTTTTCTTTTTTCTTTACCTATAATGTATTTATACACGTTATGTTCTATCTAGTATGAAAATAACTACACTAATTTTTATCTTTTTAAAAAAAGACAGATATGTTACAATATATCAGATAAGTGCCTGAAACCGAAGAGTAACTCATGACACTCTCATGACTCTTTTCGGGGCAACATTTTAAATAATAGAAAACATTTTAAGTTATAGTTTTTTATATTGTATTAACTAGATTTTCATATTTTCATGTTGTCTCCTTTACCTATAAATATTTCGTATTAATTTATTTATTTTCTTTCACAAATTAAAATTCCTCTTCAAGTGTAAGTTTTTATTATTTTTAATTGAGAATTCTAAGATAAATTTTCTTATATAAATATTTAAAAATTATTTTTATATATTAATTATTTTTAAATTTGATAAACGCTTATATATAAAGTAATGTGTTCTCTACAAATATATTATAACATATGCATGCATTTTGATCACCTATTATATATATTATTTTAATGAATTTATGTATGTTATTTATATTATGTATATTATCTGCATATATTTATAAATTAATATATTTTATAATTAATAACTATTTAAAATTTTATTATTTGTACTATAACACATGCATGTATTTTAATCGAATGTTTAATTTTTTTTTCAGTTTGTCTCTTATATATGTTTTCATATGATTAAACTAATATTATTTCAAATTTATAGATATGACATCTAACTATGGATAAAACGTGAAATTTAGTACACGTATTTGTTTTTCATTTGTTATGTTTGATCTGTGTTTTATAAATAAGTAATAAATATTTTTAAATAATTTAAAATACAAATTTTATAAATATTAATAAATATTTTCAAATAATTTAATATTTCATTATATTTATTAAAGTGACGACATTTATTATTATTTTCAACATGATATTTATTACTTATTTATAATAATTTATATTTTATTTACATACTTAATTTTTATTTTAAAATCAATATTTATTTAAATATAATAATTTATTAATTTAGTTTGATCTGCATTTGTTCTACATGATTTGCATGATATGCATTTATTTTGCTTGATCTGCATTTCTATTTGAACTGCATTTTTTGAACTGCATCACCCATTCGAAGCCTAATTGTCTGTAAAAAGATATATTAAGGAAATTTCCTAAAATACCATTTTCATACGATATATTAAAGTGACTAAAGCTAAATCTTAAGGGATACAAGTTTTGTAACTAAACAAAAAAATAAAAAGAAAAAGAAAGAAGAGATATACATGCTCAAATTGTCATGGGTAAATACAGTAATTAATACATAATATAATTTGTTTTAAAAAAACATACATAATATACTTTCTATGTTCTAACCATGACATTGCAATGTTTATTTCTCTGCTTTACATTTTTATGGCTATTGCTCCTAATTTCCTTATTTTATTTTATATTTTATTTGTTTGTCTAGGTCAGATATCGTATTATAAGTATGAACAAGACTTGGGTTCACCCCCTATGGTGAACTCTTAAATTCACCTCAAGTCTTAACATCAATCAAAGTGCCATGTAGGATTAGTTAAAAAAGAAAATAAAATTAAAAAGAAAAAAGGAAAAAAGGTGAAAAAGACGTCGACTAATTTTTTTTAACGTCATCCATGATTTCTTCTTCACCACTTACACATAATATTGAAAACTTATTTGTCACCCACACAGAATATTGAAAACTTTATTTGTCAAATTAGTATCTACAATCTTATGTCCTTATACCCTAAATCTAAACCCAAAGCACTAAACCCTAAATCCTAAACCCAAAATACTAAACCCTAAGCCCTTGGGTAAACCCTAAACCCTTGGGTAAAAAGATATTTCAAAGGTTTAGAGTTTATCCAAGGGTTTAGGGTTTATCCAAGGGTTTAGAGTTTAATGTTTAGTGTTTATTAGGGTCTATCCAATGATTTAAGATTTAGTGTTTTGGGTTTACTAATTTGACAAACAAAACTTTCAATATTCTGTGTGGGTGATGAAGAAGAAACCATGGATGGAGTTAAAAAATTAGTCGATGTTTTTTCATCTCTTTCCCTTTTTTTCTTTTTAATTTTATTTCATTTTTTTACTAATCCTACAAAGCACTTTGATTGGTGCAAAGATTTGAGGTGAATTTGAGAGTTCACCATAGAAGGTGAGGCCAAGTTTTGTTCTATAAGTATATAAAAAAATTTGGGATATCCGGACATCGGATGGAATCGAATCAGGTAATTGTCACATCGGATCACGATTACAGTGAGATGTAAACTTATGTAACTATTTTCTTCTGTGCCGTTGAGATGTCGCATCATGCATTACGGAATATGGCAATGTTAATGCTTAGTGAAAGTTAACAAATGCGTAGACTCTTGGCTCTCTTAAATCAAGCCATCGTCCAAAATGTGTAAATAAACGGACAAATGTGGGGATCTTAGTTGCATGCACAAGTCTCCCGGTTGGTGAATGATAGGACTTTGTTGGATATTAGTCAATGTCAATATTTTTCGTGTAAAATAAGTCCAACTGTCCAAAAGACTATTCTTGTCATGTCACAACATGTCTTTGGTTTTCTGAACCATCTGCCTCCTATGTTGCAAGTCACAACAGTAAAACACAGAGATAATTTCACTGGAGAAAGTTTCACAACTTTTATGATATCAAACACAAAACTTTGATTCATAATCATGAGAGAGTGAGCAGTTCTCTTCTCTTTTTTTCCTCAGTTTCTTAGTTTTCTTCTCCTTGGGAAAGCCATATCATGCCGGTTTTGGGGTAGCGCAAGAACATGGGTCCTCAACTCCTCGTGTTTTTATCAATATTTCTTTAATATTTTAGGGTCTTTATTTTAGAGCCAGCCAGTAGTTTCATATTAATTTCGCACTATCACTTCTTTTTTTTTTCATATCAAATCCATTATAAGTTTATGTTTTGATTTTTGTAAACTAGATGTGGTTTAAAAGAAGGTTACAGATGTGGTCATTGAAGCCATGAACGGACTTCCAACGTTCGCCACGAGTCAAGGTGGACCGGCTGAGATAATCACTGATGATGTCTCTGGTTTCCACATTTATCCCAACAATGGTGATGAATATGTTTCCAGGATTGGAGATATCTTCAGCAAGTGTAGTACAGATGGTTTGTATTGGGATACTATCTCTAAGGCTGGTCCAAACGTATCTATGAGTGGTAAGTAAACTTCAATTCTAAAATGCAGTCTTCTTTCCTCGGGTTTTCTAATGAGGTCTAAGCATGGTCACATTCGTCTGGCCAAGCAAATGGCAACTGTCACCTTACATTTGCTTATTAATAGGTTTTTATCGTCTTTTGCAGCTACACATGGAAGATCTATGCAGAGAAGTTACTGAAAATGGGAAGCATATATGGATTTTGGAGACAAGCGAATGAATTCAGAAGAAAACTAAGCAGTACATTGACATGCTTTACAATCTCGAGTTCAAACATTGGTAAGTTTCTTTTTTTTAATTAATTATCATCTGAAGATTTACTATTGATGATATCTACAAAACTAACCTTTATCATCGGAGTGCTTTCTTATAGACCAAGAAAGTGACTATCCCGGAAGATAAAGCTCTACCACTAAGATTGGCTTAACTATGTAGCCTTCTTCCCAAGAAACCAACATCTCTTGGAGGAGGAAGTAGGCAGACAGAAGTCACAAAAACGCAACCAAAGAGTAGAGGTGATCAAGAACAAAATGAGGTAAAAGAGGGGTTGCTTGCAGCTGAAGCATCAGAGAGGATGAAAGTTTTAAAGACTTCTGAAGCAACACAGAGGCTAGAGAAGATGAAGATAGCGTACAGACAACAACGGAACCAAGGAGCTTCGCCAATTAGGAACTTGTTTTGGTCAGTAGTGGTTTCTCTCTACATCTGTTCCACCTTGAAGCAGAGGTTCTTTGGAACTTACTCTGTTCAAAATGATCAAGAATTGAAACAAAAAGCTGTAAATTCGTAATGAATGATATTAGTGTATTTTAATAAAAAAACTTTGTGAATTATGATTTTTATTATAATGTTTTTGCTTACCAGTCACCATATTTGACAACTTGAAATAACATGTGTTCATATTCTCTACAAATATTGATTATGAAATTTTTTTGAAGATATATTTGAATAAATTTCTTAAGATTATAAATAAAGCAATGAATCAGTCCATATGATAATAATTTGAGATAGCTATATGGAGCAAACGAATGCAGAGACTGTATGTGAAGTTTCACTTTTGTTCTAGGTCCCAGAATAAATGTGGTAAGGTGGAAAACTGTATATCAATGCTTTAAGACCGATAGTGATTATAAATAGCATCTTCCAAGCAAAGCTTTAGATTGAACAATTAATTCTTCCCCTCTAAATAACACCCGCCTTCCAACACTATATACTTTGTTTAGTCTAACACACCTAGTGATTTGCATGGATTGCCACATGAGTTTCATAAAAACCTTGCTGGTTTTGGTTTTGAAGTTAGAACCAATGTTCGCTCTAGCTATAATCCTAAAATCGTTAGAGGTGTGTATTTTGTTTAAAATCTTGATCTGCGGCTTTAGTATACATTAGGTATGTTTAGTTGCTGAATCTCTTATTAAAATGAGATTTACTTGATCGTTCAGTCCTCTCTTTTCTCTTATTAAAATGAGCTTCTACTTGATCCACCAAACAAGACATGATATGATTTTGCATTCATCAACAAAACATGAAACTTTAATTTTAAAACTACAACAACACAAGTATTTTTTAACATCCCCGCGCTTGCGCGGAGCTTCGCCCCTAGTTTAGTATAGCACAAGGCTCTCGTACTTTTAAAGCCGGGCCTGGCCATAACGATTCACATGCTAGTAGTTCGCCGTTTTCATTTAAGGTGTACAACATAGAAATAGAATTCAAGGATGACTTGGTCGAGACGTTTTCTTTCTTTTCGTCAAGCTTCTTTCATAAGAAACGTTTTTTATCTGACTTCATATATTCTGCAGGCATTTGTGATTTGTGAATCTGTGATAATGTAAATTTATTAGAGATGCATACATATTTGTGTATGTTGCAAATCAGACTCTTAATTTTACGAAGCAGTTAAATTCCAAACGATTATGCAACTATATTGTCTATATATTTTTTTTTCAGTTTTAATTATGATTTTGGATCTGTCCAGGGAAGAGGCATATAGAGTTAGTTTTTGGAAATTCAAGAAAGTATAACACAATGGAGTAAGCCAAAAGCAGTAATTTATTGTTTTTCATTAGTACATAGAACGTGGTTCTTTTATTTAGAAAAGGTGACTGAAAAATAATTGCAAAATCTGGTGGTTTATTCGAATAGAACAACAAAAGACATATTATAACTTAGAGACTTAATCTTGTGGCAGGCCGGAATGTGTCAAGTCCAGCTCAGTTCTTCAAATCTACGTAGAGAAAGAACAAACAAAATCAACGTAAGACTTTCTCTCTTTACTCAAAACATGTTCCAATATTATTAATGTTACTTCTGAATTTTACCAAAAAAGAAAGAGAATTTTACCATGGCAAACAGGAGGGTTTCTTAGTAATGCCACAATTGGCCCCTAGAGTCTTGATTTTTGCTGAGTCAATCCCGGACCTGGTGAAGTAAGGGCAGAGACATTCAAGATTAGCGGTTTTGGCCACCGCGCAGCATTGGGGAGTGGGAGGTGGTGGGTTGTTTCCAGTGACAGCCGGACTGCATTTCTTCAAGTCGTTTGTGTTGACGTTACATATGGGAATACTCTTAGCTTCTTCAATCATCATCGCAGCGGTTACAACCATCACAAGAGCTGCGATGAGGATTTTAGTGTTGTTCTTACCCATTACGTCTTTTTTTGTTTGTTTATCTTTACCCTCTTTTTCTCTCTCTCAAGTTCTCAACTCTGTCGTGAAATCCTTAATCTAATGAGCTTCTTATATAGCAACCGCAGAGCCATGTCACGGGTCTTTTGTGTAGAAAATTAGTTAGCAAAGGGACAAATGTGCTAGACCTTAGTTTCATGCAGAAGTCTCCTCTAGAAACTTCTCCTTTTCTTTTCATAAAAAAAAAAACTTCTCCTTTATGTGACTCAATGGGTTTTGGTCTTTGTATTTTGGCTTGCACTTGTCACTGCAACTCATATAGTATATTTTAAAAATATAGCGAGAAAGAAAGAAGTGATATAGCTGTTTTGTGATGTAACACCAGAGATCTGGTTTGTGAACTTGTATCTGCTTACAATGAGAGGTAAATTTAAGTGGTATTCAAATGTAACGTCAAGTCGTCTTTTGAGTCTAAAATGTGTAGATAAGCCGACAAATGTGGGAGACCCTAGTTGCAGGCATATAGACAACTGGCAAATGTGGGAGACCCTAGTTGCTGGACGAGATTTCTCCAATGTGTTTGTGTTGAGTAACAGGGCCGTCTCAAAAAATTTCAAGGTGATTATTTTAAAAATATTAATTATATATTTAACGGTATAATGAAATAGTTTTTAAAATTAATAATTTTATCTATATATATTTAAAGTTTTTATTCAAATTATAAACTATAAGTTTGAGAATATATCTAAACTTTGAAATTTTAAACCAAATTTATGTATTTAATTTTAAAAATGTCTTAGCATTTTTTATTTTTAGATTCAGACCATATTCAGAGGCCCGACCCTAATAGAAAGCTGTAAAAGCATAAGTTTCCAGCCTTAAAAAAATATATAAAAATCCCGGCCAATT
This sequence comes from Raphanus sativus, assembly GCF_000801105.2. Classification (NCBI taxonomy): domain Eukaryota; kingdom Viridiplantae; phylum Streptophyta; class Magnoliopsida; order Brassicales; family Brassicaceae; genus Raphanus; species Raphanus sativus. The sequence continues at coordinate 8,371,977 of NC_079519.1, forward strand.
TTTTTTATAAAATTTCATTAGTCTAGTGGTAATTTTAGGATAGTTGGAATCCTTGCAGCCGAACAACGAGTTGGTCAAAAACAGCCTTTTTTAAATAGCTTCTGGTCCTCATAAATTAGGATCGCTACTGCCTGTTCAACCGTTCTAATAGCACATGCTATTAGTCAGTCCTATTGAGTAACAAATGGGAATGCTTTCAGGTTCTTCCATTAAACTAGGGCGACGAAAACAATCACCAGAGTTGCTACAATGGGTCTGGTATTATTCTTATACATTCTCTCTTTGATTCTCCTCCTCTCTCTTGACTCTAGTACTCTACCTTAGAATCTTAAATTTAAAGACCCTAATGTAACAAGTTGATTCTAAGAGTATGATTATCGCTGCCGATTTCTTAAAAAACCTTGTTTTTGTTTTTTGTTTTTCTTTTTAGTTTGGATTTTGTTTTAAAAAAAAATTAAAAACTAATTAATCGCGGCCGTTACGTGTTAATGGGATCCGCAACAGTGCAAGAAACAGACCAAAATCGATTTTTATTTCATATTTTTGTGATCCATCGCAAACCTTTTTGTGGGGTCCACACACTAAATAACCCACCGGTCTAAGTGAAACCTAGAAAGAGCGTGTGATGTGGGTCGTTGACTCTCTGGTCCTAGTCAAATTGGTCTTGAGTTGAAACGTCTGAAAATTGCAATTGGAGGGTTGTGGTAATTACTGGCATCTTTTTCTCGTTCCACACATTTAAATTGAATGAAAGTTTTGATAGGATTGATTGTTCCAATTTTGTATTCGTGATACCTTATATACTAGGTGATTCTCCCGTGCTCATGCACGGGAATAAATACATATAAACTAATCAAATCATAATAATTATTAAAAATTTACATTTGATTTTTTATAATTTTAAGTAATTTTATTACTTATATTTATGATGAATAAAGAGAATTGTATTAGGTATCATTATATGGATATAAAAATCTATATATTTGTTCATAATTTTTTAGTTATTTGAATTTATATCATAAAAATAATATTAAATATCATTATGTTCTCATCTTAATTAGATATGCAATTCTATGTATAGTAATTTGGATCAATTCATGTATGGTATCGTTGAGCTCTATATTTGGTTTCAAAGTAAACAACAATTTTTAATTAATATAAAATTAAATTTTATTTTAATTATATTTAGTTTGGTTCATTCTATTAGATTTGTAAATATATTTATACAAGTTTTTATAATTGTATATATGTTTTCTGAGAAAAAGAAATATAAAGCTGAAATTGCGTTAATAAATACTTCTAATATTTTAATTTTTTAATATATCTTATTTTGGATAAAATTATATAAAATAAATTAATGTGATAATAGATTAAGAATTGAATAAGCAAACCAATTCAGAAATATTTAAATTCATTGATTAATTTCAAATTCATAAGATAGTTACACCCAGAAATTCAAAAGATTGTATTTATACATATGTTTTCATTTTAATTAGTTATCTTATTTCAAACATAATATTTTGGACAGTTCAAGTGTTCATTGTTGGGTATATTTTCGCATCTATTATTTCAAACTGAACACCTTTTTTTTTACTTTAATAAGATTAAAGTTGAATTACAATTTTTAGCTTAATTTAGTTCAGTTCATCTTTTTATATTTCTAAGTATATTTTATAAATCTTATAAAATTTGGTAAGTTTATTTTTAAAAATATAGAAACACACAGAAAATGTTGTAGTTGCATTCATGAACATGTTTTATAATATTTAAAAATTCATGTACATATATGAATATTTATAAAACAAGTAAATCCTAATAATTGGTAAATCATTACTTGTTAATTGTGGATACATTTTTATAATTTTATCAACAAAAATTAGGTAAATTTTAATTTTAATTTATAAATTTTCTTAATGATATTAGATGATCACTTTACGTTGTTTGAAATTAATTTTCTTTAAATCATTTAATCAAAATATAATCATTTTAAAATATGTTTTCTTAAAAAATTGTCTTAACTATTTTCTTTTTTAAATTATATGTATACACCGATGTATTTTGAAAATTATTAGATATTCACTTATTTATGTTTTTAGGGAAAATATAAAGTAAGAAAAAATAAATTCGTTTTTGTATATAAAAATCTATATATTTTTATAGATATTTCCTTTTTATTATATATGGGTTTATAAGATAAATAAACTATAATAAAAAAGATAATTGAAGCTTTATTAATAAAAAGGAAACTAAACAATTTTTAGTAATAGGTATAACTAAAATTAATTCATTAAGGGTATTCGTGTAATCAACCATTATGAGAATCAACGTGAGCGCGACACATAGGAAACTGACTTCTCAAATAATATTATAGAGATTATAATATAATTCATGGCATTTTTTATGCGTGATTTTTTTTAATTTAAACCATTGTTTAGAAATTTTATTAAATGTATCTTATTAAAACTAATAATATATACAATCATTGAAATACTTTAATCATAATATTTTGATGTCTTTTCATTTTAAATATAAATATATTTATTTAAAATATTCTAACAAATCTTTTTAATAATATTTAACAAGATCTTAATTTTCAAAAATTATATTTAAATATTTTCACTAATTTTGAAATGATTTTTGAAATATTATTATACATTAATATATTCAGTTATCGTTTATAAAAATATATCTTATTTTTATCTATTATATAATCATAATCAATCATATTAAAAAAATTAATGTATTAACCTAAATATGATAAAATTGTATTAAATGATAGGTTAGCATTAGCAAAATATAAAAAAATGTATAAAAGTGAAAACGTATAAAATCTTTATAACTCCTTTAATCATGATATCTTATCATCTTAAATACATATATATACTATTTTAAAAACTTCAAATAAATCTGTTGAAAACTATTTTAACAATATCTTAATATATATGCTATATTCCGTGTAATAGAACATAGAAACTAATAATGCGCAAACATAAATCGTACACATTTATATGGTAATAACCAATGGCACATGATGTAATAATTTTAGTAGACTAAGGGTTTTTTAAAAAGGTGTGAGAGTGCTTATGAGGCTGCCACGTATGAAATGACACTCACGTAAATCACATATCAAGTGAAGGTTATTTATTTTTAGTGCTCCTAAAATAATATATAGGGGATAAAAAATGAATAGGATTGCATGCAGGATGAATCTGTGTAAAAAACAATTGTTCCGCAGGAACAAGGAAAAAAGGAGTGCACCATATGCAGAGGCACAATAGATACCGTCTTTCAATTTTCTTTTTGCGTGAACTGTTTTTTTTAGTTATTTTTTTTCTTTTTTCTTTACCTATAATGTATTTATACACGTTATGTTCTATCTAGTATGAAAATAACTACACTAATTTTTATCTTTTAAAAAAAAGACAGATATGTTACAATATATCAGACAAGTGCCTGAAACCGAAGAGTAACTAATGACACTCTCATGACTCTTTTCGGGGCAACATTTTAAATAATAGAAAACATTTTAAGTTATAGTTTTTTATATTGTATTAACTAGATTTTCATATTTTCATGTTGTCTCCTTTACCTATAAATATTTCGTATTAATTTATTTTTTCTTTCACAAATTAAAATTCCTCTTCAAGTGTAAGTTTTTATTGTTTTTAATTGAGAATTCTAAGATAAATTTACTTATATAAATATTTAAAAATTATTTTTAATATATTAATTATTTTTAAATTTGATAAACGCTTATATATAAAGTAATGTGTTCTCTACAAATATATTATAACATATGCATGCTTTTTAATCACCTAGTATATATATTATTTTAATGAATTTATGTATGTTATTTATATTATGTATATTATCTGCATATATTTATAAATTAATATATTTTATAATTAATAACTATTTAAAATTTTATTATTTGTACTATAACACATGCATGTATTTTAATCGAATGTTTAATTTTTTTTTTCAGTTTGTCTCTTATATATGTTTTCATATGATTAAACTAATATTATTTCAAATTTATATATATATGACATCTAACTATGGATAAAACGTGAAATTTAGTACACGTATTTGTTTTTCATTTGTTATGTTTGATCTGTGTTTTATAAATAAGTAATAAATATTTTTAAATAATTTAAAATACAAATTTTATAAATATTAATAAATATTTTCAAATAATTTAATATTTCATTATATTTATTAAAGTGACGACATTTATTATTATTTTCAACATGATATTTATTACTTATTTATAATAATTTATATTTTATTTACATACTTAATTTTTATTTTAAAATCAATATTTATTTAAATATAATAATTTATTAATTTAGTTTGATCTGCATTTGTTCTACCTGATTTTCATGATATGCATTTATTTTGCTTGATCTGCATTTCTATTTGAACTGCATTTTTTGAATTGCATCACCCATTCGAAGCCTAATTGTCTGTAAAAAGATATATTAAGGAAATTTCCTAAAATACCATTTTCATACGATATATTAAAGTGACTAAAGCTAAATCTTAAGGGATACAAGTTTTGTAACTAAACAAAAAAAATAAAAAGGAAAAGAAAGAAGAGATATACATGCTCAAATTGTCATGGGTAAATACAGTAATTAATACATAATATAATTTGTTTTAAAAAAACATACATAATATATTTTCTATGTTCTAACCATGACATTGCAATGTTTATTTCTCTGCTTTACATTTTTATGGCTATTGCTCCTAATTTCCTTATTTTATTTTATATTTTATTTGTTTGTCTAGGTCAGATATCGTATTATAAGTATGAACAAGACTTGGGTTCACCCCTATGGTGAACTCTTAAATTCACCTCAAGTCTTAACATCAATCAAAGTGCCATGTAGGATTAGTTAAAAAAGGAAATAAAATTAAAAAGAAAAAAGGAAAAAAGGTGAAAAAGACGTCGACTAATTTTTTTTAACGTCATCCATGACTTCTTCTTCACCACCTACACAAAATATTGAAAACTTATTTGTCACCCACACAGAATATTGAAAACTTTATTTGTCAAATTAGTATCTACAATCTTATGTCCTTATACCCTAAATCTAAACCCAAAGCACTAAACCCTAAACCCTAAACCCAAAATACTAAACCCTAAGCCCTTGGGTAAACCCTAAACCCTTGGGTAAAAAGATATTTCAAAGGTTTAGAGTTTATCCAAGGGTTTAGGGTTTATCCAAGGGTTTAGAGTTTAATGTTAGTGTTTATTAGGGTCTATCCAATGATTTAAGACTTACTGTTTTGGGTTTACTAATTTGACAAACAAAACTTTCAATATTATGTGTGGGTGATGAAGAAGAAACCATGGATGGAGTTAAAAAATTAGTCGATGTTTTTTCATCTCTTTCCCTTTTTTTCTTTTTAATTTTATTTCATTTTTTTACTAATCCTACAAGGCACTTTGATTGGTGCAAAGATTTGAGGTGAATTTGAGAGTTCACCATAGAAGGTGAACCCAAGTTTTGTTCTATAAGTATATAAAAAAATTTGGGATATCCGGACATCGGATGGAATCGAATCAGGTAATTGTCACATCGGATCACGATTACAGTGAGATGTAAACTTATGTAACTATTTTCTTCTGTGCCGTTGAGATGTCGCATCATGCATTACGGAATATGGCAATGTTAATGCTTAGTGAAAGTTAACAAATGCGTAGACTCTTGGCTCTCTTAAATCAAGCCATCGTCCAAAATGTGTAAATAAACGGACAAATGTGGGGATCTTAGTTGCATGCACAAGTCTCCCGGTTGGTGAATGATAGGACTTTGTTGGATATTAGTCAATATCAATATTTTCGTGTAAAATAAGTCCAACTGTCCAAAAGACTATTCTTGTCATGTCACAACATGTCTTTGGTTTTCTGAACCATCTGCCTCCTATGTTGCAAGTCACAACAGTAAAACACAGAGATAATTTCACTGGAGAAAGTTTCACAACTTTTATGATATCAAACACAAAACTTTGATTCATAATCATGAGAGAGTGAGCAGTTCTCTTCTTTTTTTTCCTCAGTTTCTTAGTTTTCTTCTCCTTGGGAAAGCCATATCATGCCGGTTTTGGGGTAGCGCAAGAACATGGATCCTCAACTCCTCATGTTTTTATCAATATTTCTTTAATATTTTAGGGTCTTTATTTTTGAAATTCTTATAAACTAAGGATCCAATTTCTAAGATCTTTCACTAACAACATAGGTAAAAAAATCATATATATATAATGAGGCATTTTTGCCTCTCCTAAAGGTGTCCACGTATGCGTTTTTTTAATGCTTATGGGCCCCACATTCGGTTTGGTTTTGTGATTTATTTTCGTGTGATGTTCGGTTTGGTTTGGTGATTTATTTCTCGCGTTTGTGATTGAAATTAGGGGTTAGTGGTTTTCTTTTTTCGCCTCTTCCACTTCGACGACTCCGCTGATCTTTCAGTCCAGAGACAATGAAGTCTTCTCTCACCTCTTTGGCTCCCCTATCATGTTCAACGTATTCCTCTTAATTTCGCCAATAAACGTGATTGCCATTTAACCTAAAAACGTTGTGTATCTCTCCGTTTCCTCCACCTCAAATCTAAAAATTGGAGAAGGTTGAGAATTGGATGAACCTTCACAAAAACTCCCAGTTAATCTCCTTTATCAACCGTAGAAATAATAATCCTTATGTTGTCAAGAGGCAGATGACTAATATATGCTTCAGTACGATGAAAAGCATCAGAAGGTACAAACTTTTTCAAAACACAACAAAATCCGATTCTTTACTCTTTAATTAAATCTCATATTCCCTATTGATCTTTCTTCTTTTTCCTTCTGTTTGCTAATGTCTTGTGGTGGTGGCTTTGTCTCGCTGCAATTGACTCTTTGCTCACCATTCACCTCCGGTTACAGCCTTCCTGTCGGCCCTTCTTCCCGAGAACCATCACCGCCGCGGTGGAGACAAAACCTGGTATGATTCCCTATTCAATCAAAATAAGCTTTAATTGATGAGGAGATCTGAACATTTATAAAATAAAAAGCTCGATGTTCATTTTGTGTATAGTTTCAGCAGATCTGAAAAGAGAAAGACAAGCAGCAAGACACAAAGCAAGGATCTACCACAACCAACAGAGACCAAAGTCCGCCGTGAAGGTGGTGTGGGTCGGGTGGAACTGGAGTGTTCTTTCCAGGCAGTCATGGTACTGCTGTGAGTCAAGCAAGAAATCAGGTTAGAGCCAGCCAGTAGTTTCATATTAATTTCGCACTATCACTTCTTTTTTTTTTCATATCAAATCCATTATAAGTTTATGTTTTGATTTTTGTAAACTAGATGTGGTTTAAAAGAAGGTTACAGATGTGGTCATTGAAGCCATGAACGGACTTCCAACGTTCGCCACGAGTCAAGGTGGACCGGCTGAGATAATCACTGATGATGTCTCTGGTTTCCACATTTATCCCAACAATGGTGATGAATATGTTTCCAGGATTGGAGATATCTTCAGCAAGTGTAGTACAGATGGTTTGTATTGGGATACTATCTCTAAGGCTGGTCCAAACGTATCTATGAGTGGTAAGTAAACTTCAATTCTAAAATGCAGTCTTCTTTCCTCGGGTTTTCTAATGAGGTCTAAGCATGGTCACATTCGTCTGGCCAAGCAAATGGCAACTGTCACCTTACATTTGCTTATTAATAGGTTTTTATCGTCTTTTGCAGCTACACATGGAAGATCTATGCAGAGAAGTTACTGAAAATGGGAAGCATATATGGATTTTGGAGACAAGCGAATGAATTCAGAAGAAAACTAAGCAGTACATTGACATGCTTTACAATCTCGAGTTCAAACATTGGTAAGTTTCTTTTTTTTTTTAATTAATTATCATCTGAAGATTTACTATTGATGATATCTACAAAACTAACCTTTATCATCGGAGTGCTTTCTTATAGACCAAGAAAGTGACTATCCCGGAAGATAAAGCTCTACCACTAAGATTGGCTTAACTATGTAGCCTTCTTCCCAAGAAACCAACATCTCTTGGAGGAGGAAGTAGGCAGACAGAAGTCACAAAAACGCAACCAAAGAGTAGAGGTGATCAAGAACAAAATGAGGTAAAAGAGGGGTTGCTTGCAGCTGAAGCATCAGAGAGGATGAAAGTTTTAAAGACTTCTGAAGCAACACAGAGGCTAGAGAAGATGAAGATAGCGTACAGACAACAACGGAACCAAGGAGCTTCGCCAATTAGGAACTTGTTTTGGTCAGTAGTGGTTTCTCTCTACATCTGTTCCACCTTGAAGCAGAGGTTCTTTGGAACTTACTCTGTTCAAAATGATCAAGAATTGAAACAAAAAGCTGTAAATTCGTAATGAATGATATTAGTGTATTTTAATAAAAAAACTTTGTGAATTATGATTTTTATTATAATGTTTTTGCTTACCAGTCACCAGATTTGACAACTTGAAATAACATGTGTTCGTATTCTCTACAAATATTGATTATGAAATTTTTTTGAAGATATATTTGAATTAATTTCTTAAGATTATAAATAAAGCAATGAATCAGTCCATATGATAATAATTTGAGATAGCTATATGGAGCAAACGAATGCAGAGACTGTATGTGAAGTTTCACTTTTGTTCTAGGTCCCAGAATAAATGTGGTAAGGTAGGAAACTTTATATCAATGCTTTAAGACCGATAGTGATTATAAATAGCATCTTCCAAGCAAAGCTTTAGATTGAACAATTATTTCTTCCCCTCTAAATAACACCCGCCTTCCAACACTATATACTTTGTTTAGTCTAACACACCTGGTGATTTGCAGGGATTGCCACATGAGTTTCATAAAAACCTTGCTGGTTTTGATTTTGAAGTTAGAACCAATGTTCGCTCTAGCTATAATCCTAAAATCGTTAGAGGTGTGTATTTTGTTTAAAATCTTGATCTGCGACTTTAGTATACATTAGGTATGTTTAGTTGCTGAATCTCTTATTAAAATGAGCTCTACTTGATCGTTCAGTCCTCTCTTTTCTCTTATTAAAATGAGCTTCTACTTGATCCACCAAACAAGACATGATATGATTTTGCATTCATCAACAAAACATGAAACTTTAATTTTAAAACTACAACTAGATTCTGACCCGCCCTTTGAAAGGGCGGGTATATTTTCTGTTTTAATTTTTGTGAGAAATTTAATTTTTAAATTTTTGTTATTTTTTTAATCATATTTGTGTTTAATATTTTAATATAATTTTTATAACTATATTAAATATGCCAAGTTCCATAACTATACACTTATGTCATATATATTTCAGAAATTAATTTTATACTTTATTTCTAAATTTTGTAACATATTATATTTTCTTAGTAGGTACTTAACATAATTAGTAAAGAATATTCGTATCCAAAAATGATTCGGAATGGACCCGAAAATCAAAGTCCCATAATCTATTATATCTGGCATATATACTCGGACGAATTTTAAAATATTATATCCGAAAACCAATATCAAATCCAACCCGTATCGAAAACTGAACAATTTTTTTGAAAAAGTATTGAATTTTATATATATATATATATATATATATATGTGTGTGTGTGTGTGTGTGAATAGATTAATATGGTCTTCACTAACTTTAAGTAAAAATCACATTTAATAAATATTTTTAATCGAATAACTTATTTGAAACCCGTTAAACTAAAACCCGTAAAATACATTTTTATGAATAATACTTCCATAATAATATCATCTGATCATATTCCTAATTTAATAGAACACATAGATTAAATAATTTAATTTCAATTAGTAGTTTATCACCTCTTTTATCACACTTACATAGGTTTTCTATAAATCTATCTTATAAAAAAAAGGCAAAATTTGTATTTATATGTTGGAAACAACAATATCAATACAATTTAAACACATTATTTCAATTGTGCAGTTTAAAAATATATAAATATACCACTCTAAATACAAAGAAATAAATAGTCATTTTTTACAAAAGAAACAAATACCCAGTTATATTCTTTTTACCCCAAACAATATATGAACTTACACAACAAATCTCAGACAATTATTAGATAAAATGTGTTTAATTTTGGGAACGTAAGTGCTGTTTCGACTCTTTCCAAAACAATCTGGATCTAAATAAAACAATTATGTACCAAAAATTCAACCTATATCATAAGCCATACTTCATGGGACTGAATCTTATCCCTTCCATCACTCTTGTCCAAATCACCAGCCACTTCAATAGACCAAATTGTGTCAGTTGGCATAAAACTCCTGCATATAAAACCAAAGCATGAATAATTATTGTCTCATGAAACCAAACTCCAGTGAGGATTTCTTTATTCTTTCCCCCCCCCACCTTAACCTCACGTAAACAATGGATATAAACTCTATATCTCTGTCTGTTCAGATCCATGACAGTCCCAAAAAACATAACGTGCCAACACCAAAAGACAACCACAATATATTAGTGGACCCAACATATGCCATTACTCTTCTGCACTGCAACAATAAAGAGATGCACTGTGTAGCTTGGGTCGAGCCTACTATACCTTTATTGTCAAAATAAAAACCAAGTACAGATATAGCCTTAAATTGTATAGTAAAACATGATCCATATACCATTAAACATGAACAATATTTGAAATTCGATTCCATCAGAGACCATTTAGAACCATCAATTGTGAACCAATATCTTATTAGAATTATAGCAAATTCAACAGAGAAACATAGTATAAGGAAAGCAATAAAACACCAAAAGGGACCGTACAACTGTACTCCAATACAATGTTGTTCAACAAAAAGAAACTATAGTCCAATACCTGGTAGCTCCTCTTCCTCGTATTTCCTTTGAATTTGTATCTCATGTCCTGCATCAGAAAAAAAAAACAGATTAGAAAAACCTTCGATGTGATCCCGGAAGACATTACATCTAATAGATTTTCTTCCCCCACTTCAATCATGAGAGTGAATAACCAAAGAAATTAAAAATATCAATCGAATCTGTACACTGCTTTTGAATCCCGATTGCAAATCCTTGGAGAATATTGAGTTCAAAAAATTCCTCAGAAAAACTCTTCCTTTACAGTAATTCATCTCTTTAATCACAGATTACATGAATCTCGATTCTCGACAAAACCTACCACAATCCATATCAAACCCATGGATCTTCCGAACCTCCTTCGTTTCTCTATACTGAAGCTAGAGAAATCTCGAGTCACAACCATTCGAAAAGCACAAAAAGTGAACTCCCTTTAACCATACCATCCGAATCGCAACCGACCCATAAAGATTTCAATCAAAAACGAAGATTAAAACGAAGACCTGTCCCCAATCTTCGGTAAATAGTTAATTAAAAGGATTTTCGGTAAATATAGTATTTAATAAAAAGCATATGTTTAAAATGATCCAGTGGCAGAGACATGTAAATATTATTAAAGTAGAAGGGCACTTTAAAAAAGTGACTTCTGTTTTAATAGTATTGATAACACAAGTATTTTTTAACATCCCCGCGCTTGCGCGGAGCTTTGCTCCTAGTAGTTTAGTATAGCACAAGGCTCTCGTACTTTTAAAGCCGGGCCTGGCCATAACGATTCACATGCTAGTAGTTCGCCGTTTTCATTTAAGGTGTACAACATAGAAATAGAATTCAAGGATGACTTGGTCGAGACGTTTTCTTTCTTTTCGTCAAGCTTCTTTCATAAGAAACGTTTTTTATCTGACTTCATATATTCTGCAGGCATTTGTGATTTGTGAATCTGTGATAATGTAAATTTATTAGAGATGCATACATATTTGTGTATGTTGCAAATCAGACTCTTAATTTTACGAAGCAGTTAAATTCCAAACGATTATGCAATTATATTGTCTATATTTTTTTTTTTCAGTTTTAATTATGATTTTGGATCTGTCCAGGGAAGAGGCATATAGAGTTAGTTTTTGGAAATTCAAGAAAGTATAACACAATGGAGTAAGCCAAAAGCAGTAATTTATTGTTTTTCATTAGTACATAGAACGTGGTTCTTTTATTTAGAAAAGGTGACTGAAAAATAATTGCAAAATCTGGTGGTTTATTCGAATAGAACAACAAAAGACATATTATAACTTAGAGACTTAATCTTGTGGCAGGCCGGAATGTGTCAAGTCCAGCTCAGTTCTTCAAATCTACGTAGAGAAAGAACAAACAAAATCAACGTAAGACTTTCTCTCTTTACTCAAAACATGTTCCAATATTATTAATGTTACTTCTGAATTTTACCAAAAAAGAAAGAGAATTTTACCATGGCAAACAGGAGGGTTTCTTAGTAATGCCACAATTGGCCCCTAGAGTCTTGATTTTTGCTGAGTCAATCCCGGACCTGGTGAAGTAAGGGCAGAGACATTCAAGATTAGCGGTTTTGGCCACCGCGCAGCATTGGGGAGTGGGAGGTGGTGGGTTGTTTCCAGTGACAGCCGGACTGCATTTCTTCAAGTCGTTTGTGTTGACGTTACATATGGGAATACTCTTAGCTTCTTCAATCATCATCGCAGCGGTTACAACCATCACAAGAGCTGCGATGAGGATTTTAGTGTTGTTCTTACCCATTACGTCTTTTTTTGTTTGTTTATCTTTACCCTCTTTTTCTCTCTCTCAAGTTCTCAACTCTGTCGTGAAACCCTTAATCTAATGAGCTTCTTATATAGCAACCGCAGAGCCATGTCACGGGTCTTTTGTGTAGAAAATTAGTTAGCAAAGGGACAAATGTGCTAGACCTTAGTTTCATGCAGAAGTCTCCTCTAGAAACTTCTCCTTTTCTTTTCATAAAAAAAAAACTTCTCCTTTATGTGACTCAATGGGTTTTGGTCTTTGTATTTTGGCTTGCACTTGTCACTGCAACTCATATAGTATATTTTAAAAATATAGCGAGAAAGAAAGAAGTGATATAGCTGTTTTGTGATGTAACACCAAAGATCTGGTTTGTGAACTTGTATCTGCTTACAATGAGAGGTAAATTTAAGTGGTATTTAAATGTAACGTTAATGCTAAGAGTAATTTATGTTATTGGTAGGACCTGAGTTGTAGTCAAGTCGTCTTTTGAGTCTAAAATGTGTAGATAAGCCGACAAATGTGGGAGACCCTAGTTGCAGGCATATAGACAACTGGCAAATGTGGGAGACCCTAGTTGCTGGACGAGATTTCTCCAATGTGTTTGTGTTGAGTAACAGGGCCGTCTCAAAAAATTTCAAGGTGATTATTTTAAAAATATTAATTATATATTTAACGGTATAATGAAATAGTTTTTAAAATTAATAATTTTATCTATATATATTTAAAGTTTTTATTCAAATTATAAACTATAAGTTTGAGAATATATCTAAACTTTGAAATTTTAAACCAAATTTATGTATTTAATTTTAAAAATGTCTTAGCATTTTTTATTTTTAGATTCAGACCATATTTACAGGTCCGGCCCTAATAGAAAGCTGTAAAAGCATAAGTTTCCAGCCTTGAAAAAATATATAAAAATTCCGGCCAATTTTTTTTATAAAATTTCATTAGTCTAGTGGTAATTTTAGGATAGTTGGAATCCTTGCAGCCGAACAACGAGTTGGTCAAAAACAGCCTTTTTTAAATAGCTTCTGGTCCTCATAAATTAGGATCGCTACTGCCTGTTCAACCGTTCTAATAGCACATGCTATTAGTCAGTCCTATTGAGTAACAAATGGGAATGCTTTCAGGTTCTTCCATTAAACTAGGGCGACAGAAAACAATCACCAGAGTTGCTACAATGGGTCTGGTATTATTCTTATACATTCTCTCTTTGATTCTCCTCCTCTCTCTTGACTCTAGTACTCTACCTTGGAATCTTAAATTTAAAGACCCTAATGTAACAAGTTGATTTTAAGAGTATGATTATCGCTGCCGATTTCTTAAAAAACCTTTTTTTTTGTTTTTTGTTTTTCTTTTTAGTTTGGATTTTGTTTTAAAAAAAATTTAAAAACTAATTAATCGCGGCCGTTACGTGTTAATGGGATCCGCAAACAGTGCAAGAAACAGACCAAAATCGATTTTTATTTCATATTTTTGTGATCGATCGCAAACCTTTTTGTGGGGTCCACACACTAAAAAACCCACCGGTCTAAGTGAAACCTAGAAAGAGCGTGTGATGTGGGTCGTTGACTCTCTGGTCCTAGTCAAATTGGTCTTGAGTTGAAACGTCTGAAAATTGCAAAGGGAGGGTTGTGGTAATTACTGGCATCTTTTTCTCGTTCCACACATTTAAGTTGAATGAAAGTTTTGATAGGATTGATTGTTCCAATTTTGTATTCGTGATATCTTATATACTAGGTGACTAGGTGATAACCCGCACCTTGTGCGGGGTGAAATACTTAAAATAATGATGTATTTGTAATTTAAAAAAAATTATATTTTTGGAATTTTAAAATTTTCTCTACGAATAAGTATATGTTTCAAATTTAATAAAGCATTAAACGAAATATTAAATTAATGGTTTTTGTTGTTTTTTATTTTAGTGATTTGATAGTGGTTGTTGTTTAAAAATTGAGTTTGGTTTTTGTTTACTTCATCATAACTGATTTTACGTTTATAGAATCTAATATAATTTTATATTTAATTTTATTCAGCCTAATTTATAAATTCTTAAAATCTATGTTAAGCCCAAAACAAATATTGCCTGAACTAAATATTAAACACAATTTAGCTTATTTATATTACCACTATAAATATCAAATGATCTCTACAATAGGTACATAGCCATACTCTCTCCCTCGGTCATTTTTTCTCATCCACCAACTCTGATCCTTTCATGAATTTACGCCACTTGTTAATGTGTAAATAACTATGCTTAATTAAACTGTACGTCATCCATATCCATTGGTACGAATTGTACGTATACCATGTTTCTCAAGTGAAGAAATCTCGCTCATAAAAAACGTAAATGTATTTAATATTATCCAGAATTTGAGACTATGTTATAATATTTTTGGTCAAAAGTATGTGACATATTTTATAAACATTCATTATAAAATAAATGTAAGATATAAACATTCAAAGTTGTTGAATCATTAAAAAAGCAAAATCTTGGAGCATCCTTGTTTCAGAGTATTTATGTTTGATTTTGTTGCCCATTACCATCCAAAAGCGTGGAGCGTCCTTGTTTCAGAAAATAATCAAACTGCGAAACCAAATTCTTTGACAGATATATGGATTTATCTCCCTGAAAAAAGTAACAAAAGCTTCATATAACTTATGCTCTAAGGGTTTAGCTTTATACAATTTACAGGCTAACAACAACTTACTTTTGCATATATACAGACAATTTAAATCGTCTCGCTCCACCAAAAGCGGGAGTACTGCTTCCAAAATCTTTTGACTTCCATTTTTATCTACTTCAATATAGATTTGCACGGTTTCAAGTCGGAGATAAAATTTAGAGAATTCATTTTCTTTGCTAGTTATCACAGTTTTGAAATTCGTTGGTTGTAATAACGTAGCAATAAGTTTAGTATTATATATATAGTCATAATACATAGGGTTTCAGCGCAGAAAATTTGGTTGAAGGAATGTTGCATCGCCAAAAATCAGTGCTTATAAAGATCCCTAACTATTCGATTCCAATTTAAAATTTTGAAAAATATTTTATGCAAGGATCAGAAAATTTAGGAAACAATATTAAATATGATATTGACCAAAGACTTGCATAGATTGAATGATATATAAAAAAGACTTTTTCTTGGGTTCACCCCCTATGGTGAACCTTTAGGTTCACCAACCAATAGGAAGTTGTCATTTTAAATCTAATATCTTTTAATTAAGGAAACAAAATAACTTGCCAAATTATTTTATGCTTTTAAAATAAATAAAAAAAATGAAATAAATAAAAATAACAATAGTTCTAAAAAAAGATAATTTAAAAAAAATATTTATTTATAAGATTTAGAGTTTAGTGTTTAAGATTTATAGTTTAGAATTTATCCAAATGTTTATTATTTTCCAAGGGTTAGAATTTACCCAAGGGTTTAGGGTTTTTACCCAAGGGTTTAAGGTTTAGGATTAGAGTTTAGGGTTTAGTGTTTTGTTGACAACATGTTTAATATTTTTCCAAGAGTTTAGGGTTTACCCAATGGTTTATGATTTAGGATTAGAGTTTAGGGTTTAGTATTAGAGTTTAGGGTTTAGTTGACAACATTATTTTTTTTAATTCGTTTTTATATACTATTTTTATTTATTTTTAAATTTTATTTTGAAAAGATAATATAATTTGACAAGTTATTTGTTTCCTTAATTAAAAGATACTAAATCTAAAATGACAATTTTCTATTGGTTAGTGAACCTAAAGGTTCAACTTAGGGAGTGAACCCAAGAATAACTCTATAAAAAATAATTATTTGTCAATTATTTATGTTGATTTCTTAATTAAAAGTTTTGGAGCTTAAATTAAGGGATTCCATTACATTTAATATAATCTTTCTTTTCAAAGATCTATAAAATCAGTCAAAGTACTATAACTTTTAATTCAAGGTTTTACATTAAATGAATCGTCGTCACCTAAATATGTGCTTTCAAACCATATACCAGATACTATATGTTATTGTTTTACTTGTGATATGGTTTTCTTTTATTTAATTAAACAAAAAATTAAGCTACCTAGAATGTGCGTCTATATTATAATGGTTTGTTTGTTTGTAAAAAAAAGACAAACCATATGAAACAAAAGAAAGACAAACAATATGAAACTTGAAATAAAAATACGTTTTTGTATTGTTAAACATTAAATAAAAGAAATCTCACTTTTAATTACATTTCAATTTGTATTTATGATTCAACGTCTACAATCAATGCCCTAATACCATAAAATACACTTGGATACATAATCAATGGATGATTATCATATAAATCATGTGGATTGTTCAGCAATTAAATCGCTCCCTTTTTTTTGACACAAATTAAATCGCTCCCTTAATCCTGGTTGTTTTAGGAAAACACATAAAGCATATCAATTAATATAATTCACGGTTTGAGACTATTTTAAGAGATAATCACATTTGATTAAAAGAAATATGATTTACAAATGCATAAAAAATTTAAACTACACGTACTTTTTTTACGTACATTGTGGTTTCGTTTAATTATTTATTTCGATCATATATCATATAATTGAATTAATAAGAATAAACAAATACTAATATAATTTCTTATGATGTGAATATAATATAAGTACAATTTGTTTTCATTTAAAAAACAAATATAAGTTAAAAAAAACATATGAAATAGAAAAATAAAACCATGCATAAAAATATAAGAAATGATCATGCTGATCAGCAAGTTCTTAGAAAATGATGTGAATAGTGCCGTGAATAGTATCATCAGTTGAAGCCTTCGTTCGCAATCATATAATGAGGAATTAAATAAACTATCACTTATCACATTGCGAAATTTAAAACATTAGTTAACAAAATATGTGAAAAATGTATTACCTCAGTCTGAGAGCGGCGATTTCTGGAACATTATTGGACTCATATAAACATGTGTATCATAAGACTTACCTAAACCCGATATTCTGATAGAAATTTCCTAATTTTTTTCTTAATTCTATTTTGTAAATGGACTACGCATTGATAATAAATGATAGGTAAATATTGATTATGAAATCAAAATTTCTTACGTGAAACAATCACAATATTTGATAAAAACTACTAACCATAATCGTCTTATTGAAAATGTGCATAAATTAATATCATTAGGCAATTAATGTTGATTGCCTTGGTTACTAAAATCGTGTACATATATGCCTAAATTAATTCAAATGTTCAAACCACATATCATCAGGAAATTAATATTGATTGCCTTTGGTTACTAAAATCGTGTTTAACAAAATATATAAAAGTCGGTAAACATTAAAGTTTTATCAATCACAATATCATATGACCTTGATTGATATGTTTTTAATGCAAATACTAACACAAAAAACTTTAATAAGTGATTTGATTGAGATACGAATGAAATTAGAGCCTACATTAACTATGAATGTGTGAACGTATATAACATTTATATAGAGACGACATTACAGCAACTTTTAAAAAAAAATTGGACTCATACAAAACGAATGCATTCTAATTGTTATAACCATTAGAGATTTTAACACTTTCATAGTAAAAAGGAAAAAATATATATTTTGAACTGATATAGAGACGACATTATATTTACAGATCAAAAAGTTGGACTCATATAAATAAGAATGCAATATATTTTTTTAACACGTTCATTGTAATACATTTTTTTTATACTTTCATAGTTTAAAGATCATAGAATTTTCAACCTAATCTTGATTTCGAGAAAACATTATAATCACAGATCAAAAAAGATGTATTCATACAAAAAGAATGCATTATCATTTCATCATTTTCATAGTAATGCATTATTTTTTTTTGTTATTATTAAGAAAGCTTTTATAATATGATATATGATATATATGTAAATGTAAATGTATGAGGAAAATATAAATAGAACTATAAAAGTACATAACATTAGCGGTGGTCACATGTGTTATATAAAACTATATATGTATGCACGTATTATATATATATATATTATATATATATATATATATATATATATATATATATATATATCATTGCCATCACTAAAATATAGACAATCATATAGAATTGACTATCAACGTTTTTTTATTTGGTTAGAAAATCTCAATGAATCATATATTATAGTTAATGTTATAATGTGACGGGTGATGGCAAATCCTGTAATTATTCTAGCTAATAAAGGGTCTTTAGATTTAAGTGGTGAGAGTGCATGTGGAGTTGCCAAGTGTAAATGGCATCCATGTAAATCACACATGAAGACAAGGTTATTTTTATTTAGTGCTCCTAAAATAATATATAAGGGATTCTCCCGTGCTCATGCACGGAAATAAATACTTATAAAATAATCAAATCATAATAATTATTAAAAATTTACATATGATTTTTTATAATTTTAAGTAATTTTATTACTTATATTTATGATGAATAAAGAGAATTGTATTAGGTATCATTATATGGATATAAAAATCTATATATTTGTTCATAACTTTTAAGTTATTTTAATTTATATCATAAAAATAATATTAAATATCATTATGTTCTCATCTTAATTAGATATGCAATTCTATGTATAGTAATTTGGATTAATTCATGTATGGTATCGTTGAGCTCTATATTTGGTTTCAAAGTAAACAACAATTTTTAATTGAGTTAAAATTAAATTTTTGTTTAATTTTATTTAGTTTGGTTCATTCTATTAGATTTGTAAATATATTTATACAAGTTTTTATAATTGTATATATGTTTTCTGAGAAAAAGAAATATAAAGCTGAAATTGCGTTAATAAATACTTCTAATATTTTAATTTTTTAATATATCTTATTTTGGATAAAATTATATAAAATAAATTAATGTGCTAATAGATTAAGAATTGAATAAGCAAATCAATTCAGAAATATTTCAATTCATTGATTAATTTCGAATTCATAAGATAGTTACACCCAGAAATTCAAAAGATTGTATTTATACATATGTTTTCATTTTAATTAGTTATCTTAGTTCAAACATAATATTTTGGACAGTTCAAGTGTTCATTGTTGGGTATATTTTCGCATCTATTATTTCAAACTGAACACCTGTTTTTTTTTACTTTAATAAGATTAAAATTGAATTACAATTTTTAGCTTAATTTAGTTCAGTTCATCTTTTTATATTTCTAAGTATATTTTTTAAATCTTATAAAATTTGGTAAGTTTATTTTTAAAAATATAGAAACACACAGAAAATGTTGTAGTTGCATTCATGAACATGTTTTATAATATTTAAAAATTCATGTACATATATGAATATTTATAAAACAAGTAAATCCTAATAATTGGTAAATCATCACTTGTTAATTGTGGATACATTTTTATAATTTTATCAATAAAAATTAGGTAAATTTTAATTTTAATTTATAAATTTTCTTAATGATATTAGATGATCACTTTACGTTGTTTGAAATTAATTTTCTTTAAATAATTTAATCAAAATATAATCATTTTAAAATATGTTTTCTTAAAAAATTGTCTTGAATATTTTCTTTTTAAATTATATGTATACACCTATATATTTTGAAAATTATTAGATATTCACTTATTTATGTTTTTAGGGAAAATATAAAGTAAGAAAAAATAAATTCGTTTTTGTATATAAAAATATATATATTTTTATAGATATTTCCTTTTTATTATATATGGGTTTATAAGATAAATAAACTATAATAAAAAGGATAATTGAAGCTTTATTAATAAAAAGGAAACTAAACAATTTTTAGTAATAGGAATAACTAAAATTAATTCATTAAGGGTATTCGTGTAATCAACCATTATGAGAATCAACGTGAGCGCGACACATAGGAAACTGACTTCTCAAATAATATTATAGAGATTAGAATAGAATTCATGGCATTTTTTATGCGTGATTTTTTTTAATTTAAACCATTATTTAGAAATTTTATTAAATGTATCTTATTAAAACTAATAATATATACAATCATTGAAATACTTTAATCATAATATTTTTGATGTCTTTTCATTTTAAATATAAATATATTTATTTAAAATATTCTAACAAATCTTTTTAATAATATTTTAACAAGATCTTACTTTCAAAAATTATATTTAAATATTTTCACTAATTTTGAAATGATTTTTGAAATATTATTATACATTAATATATTCAGTTATCGTTTATAAAAATATATCTTATTTTTATCTATTATATAATCATAATCAATCATATTAAAAAAAATTAATGTATTAACCTAAATATGATAAAACTGTATTAAATGATAGGTTAGCATTAGCAAAATATAAAAAAAATGTATAAAAGTGAAAACGTATAAAATCTTTATAACTCCTTTAATCATGATATCTTATCATCTTAAATACATATATATACTATTTTAAAAACTTCAAATAAATCTGTTGAAAACTATTTTAACAATATCTTAATTTTCAAAAATTTGATGTAAATATTTTCACTAATTTGTAATTAACAATAAACTATTATAATGCATTAATACATATTGAGTTATCATTTATAAAATGAAAAAAAATAAATTATATCCTATTTTTATTACTTTATAACCATAATCATTGTTATAATACAATTATTATATTGAACTAAATATGATTAAAATATATTAAATTGTTAGATTTAAAGATTTGATTACTATAAATATAAACTATTTATGTTAAAAATAAACTTGATGACAGTACGGTTTGAAATTAGCAAGCTATATAATATATGCCTAAAGTTTAACATATCTAAAATTATTGTATATACAATAATATACTATCTAAAACGAATAAGCATAAAAGATATTGGTAAAAGAAAATCCAGATTTGAAGGGCGGATCAGAATTTAGCATAAATTAAATAAAAAAGTAATTTTTAATATGTTCTCTAATGAATATATTAATTTGTTAATAACTAAATACAAATACAATAAGATAAATATATAATAAGAAGTGACAAATACATGTGACAGTTTCAAACAATTAATTATAACATGTAAATTATGAAATTATTGTATTTGAAATAGTTATATAAATATTTAAGTATATGATTAACATTAAAGTATCTATATTATTAAAATAGAACTACAAATATAAATTTACCCTATAATTTACAACTTATTTACAAATCAATACCACTAAACTATTAAATAACCTTAACTTTAAGTAATGAGAAAATTCTATAAAAATACCCGAACTAAATTTTATTAAGCTTTTTAATACCCAAACTTTTTCACTACCCAGTTTAATACTCCAACTAACTATTTTGCTCATTTTAATATCCAAACTTTTAATACTGTACCCATTTTGATACCCAAACTTTATTTATTTAAATTAAAATACTAATAAGTTTCAAACAAAACTTAATAAAATCTCAAACAATCTAAGAAAAAAATATTAAAAATTCTAATTTTATTTTAAGATTTAGAAAAGAAGGTAGATAAACCATGGAAATTTTATTTTTTCAAAAAATAAATGAATTTGAATGATAAAAATAAATTTCATTTTTTATTTCAGAAAACAAACTAAATACAATATTTAAAACTTAGAAATTTTATTACAAAATTTAATATTTTACACTATTTAGTTATTTTTATTTCTCAAACACCAAAAAAAAATTAGAATTTTCTGAGTTTATTTGTAAATTTTAGAGATTTTTAAAACTTTTATTTGAAACTTATTAGTATTTTTATTAAAATAAATAAAGTTCAGGTATTAAAATGGACACAATTTTAAAAGTTTGGATATTAAATTGACCAAAATAATTAGTTGGAGTATTAAACTGGGTAGTGAAAAAGTTTGGGTATTAAAAAGCTTAACAAAATTTAGTTCGGGTATTTTTATGGAATTTTCCCTTAAGTAATCAATGTTTTTTCATATTTTATTAAATCTTTTCCTAAATCAAGTTTGAGAAAACGGTCATTTAAATACCAAACTTGCATCAATTTGCCAAAAAAATTACAAACTTTTCATTAATCCATAAAAATCATAAATTTACATTGACCTAGGGTTTATGCTTCTAAGTGTGTCCACGGGAAAATATAGAAAGTAGACACATTGTAAATCAAGAAAATATTTCAAGATCAAGTTAGAGTCTGAACTTAGAAATTTAAGAAAGTACATAAATATAAGGTTTTAAGTAATTGTAAGAGAACATATATCTCAAGATCAAATTAGAATCTCAACTCGAAAATTCAAGAATGTACACATATTCAGTTGATTTATATTCACTTGATATTGATAAAAGGAGAATAAATATAACTTTTTAAAGTAATTCAATTACATTTTCTGATTTTAAGGATAACTGAGTTGTATAAACGACACAGCTGAGTTATCTAAACGAGACAACTGAATTATAAAAACATTTTCTAATTTTAGAGTATGTTTGAGGTATGACTGAGTTATATAAAAAATACAGCTGATATATATAAAAACACAGCTGAGTTGTGTAAACATAGCATAAGTCAAATACAAAATACACGGCTCGGTTATGTTTCTTATAGATAACACAAAATACAAGTTTGCTGCACTATTCTGTGATAACTCCTCCATGTCTCCAAGCTTCATTGAAATCCTCTGCTTCGTCTCAATTGAATCTGTCACTTCTCTCTGTCTCCTCCATTCTCTTCTCGCTCGAGCTTCTCTGTCATTCAAATCTAGAAAAGAGATTTGGATTTTCCAAATCTGGGAATCAAATCACAAACAATACAAAATCTGAAAGAGAGTGAGAGACATACCTCAATCAAAACAAAAGCCAAAGACACGTTCTTTTTAACAATGCACACAATGAAACCAGATCAACCACATGCAGAAACAAAGAATCAAGCTTTTAACAATATAATCACATGCCTCTTCAATAAGCGTGAGATTGAGATGAATACAGTCATTAGTCCAACCGAGAATCTGTTTCTTCCAAAAAAGTATTGTCCATCATACACTTGACAAACTTCAATGAATACACCTCACAATCGCAAACTTGGGTGTTTTTGGAATGTCTTTACCTTTTCTCCTCGGAACAAAAACTGCTTAAATCTATGTTTTCGGAGATTCGCAGGAAGTAACTCAGCCACAACTGCATATATAAATCAACTGGAATAGACAACTAACTCAGCCGCTACATATATAAATTCAGTCACAAACTCGAAAAACTTAAAGTAAAGCGTCGAAATATACCGGAGAAGACAATTTTAGAAGATTTCAAAGTAGACACTTGCGAAGTTGATGATTTCAGAGAAGATAATGCCGACTCAAATGGTGGTGAGGGTTTAATCGACGAAAGATAATTTTCTTTTTAACAACGGAAAATTTAAGTTGAACATCGTTCAATTGAGACTACAATTATTAGTGACGTGGATTGGAATTATTTGTGACATATATTTGTTAAATAAAACTAATACCAATTAAAAGACTAAGTGAGTGTCTTTAATATAAATTACTAGGGATTAAAAAATATTCTAGTAATTTATAAAAGATGTATGATATTCTAGTCATATAACAACTTTTCTATGCTATTCTATTAAATTTCTCTACTGAATATAGCAATGTTAATGGCTTAATGCTTAGTGCAAGTTTGCAAAGCAAAACGAGAGAAAAGTCCTTGAGAGGCAAGTGGATTTTACACTCATCATCAATTTTTCTCTAATTCATCTTATTGTGGTTTTTAGGGTGGAGCCGCTGCGAAGGTCTCCACCCACTGGAAACTGCAACGAGACGGAGTAAACGAGATTCATAAGCGTCTTATAAGGTACTTCTCTATCAAATTTCGTGAATCGGAAAGGTCATGGTGTTTGACCTCTACGACGGTTCTGTCGCTCTGGTTCCTCAAGGTTGTTCGGCGGCGCTTCTTGTTAGAAGACGAGGAGGAGGTTGTCGGAAGCCAATAGATAGTCATCGGGGTTAAATCTTGTCGTTAGAGAAGTTTTGGTTTCGGTGGATCTTTCTCAACAGATGGCGGTCTCTTCAGTTTGTTTCTCTCCGGCCCAGACCTCTGCCTCAAACACTTATGAAAGGAGGAGTATGCAGCGTCTCAGACTTGAGTGGTGGCGGATCTCGCAGGGACAGTAGCGCTAAGGTTTTACTTTTTATATATCTGCACCTTGTGCGGACTAATATGTATCTAATAATATTTAAATTTTGTATCATGTGTGATAATTAATTTAAAGTATTTTTAATATGGTGTTCTTAAGTTTTCAACTTTAGGAATTTGGCCTTCTTGTACTGTATCATATTTATATTCTTATTAACAAAGGTTAGAAAACGTATTTCTTTGTAACTAACTATGTATAAACTGTGAAAAAAGCTCTGCGGCGATTACGATGGCGAAACAGTAGGGTTCATGTCCGATTGGCGTTGGAATCCAGGGATCGAAGGAATTAATGATAGGAAGGAAACGGAGGATCTATGGGATTGGGAAAAGGGGAAAATTAAGATTCGAAGGGGCGATGAGGAAAGAGGATCTCGGGGTGATTCGCGAGAAGATCTCCCCGGTTCAAGATTGAGAAATCGGATATTAGGGAAATATCAAAGATCTGGAGATGATATGGATAGATTCGTCTGCATTATTACAGAGTCTCAACAAATCAAAGGTAAAGGTCTTGTTACCATTAAAACAAGATTTTTATTTACCGATTATGGAATTCAAGAGTTGGAGAATTGGTTGGCGATGGTGGAGATTTGGAAAATGGGTTTACCTTTTCTTTATGGTGTTGTGTTATTTTTAATAAGCTCTTGGAGCATTGCTTTATTCGCAAGCGGGCTCCGGTTAGGGCAGGACAGCGTCCAGGAGACAATAAGCATCAGCAGGAGACTAGGGTTGCTTCAAACCTGCTGGCTGTGCATCAAAAGCCTTAGATTTATGGATCAAGCGAGTTCTCTTGAGAAGTTTACAAAACAGGAGTTGGATCCTGGTTTTGGGTTTTGCATTATGTTTCTAATAAGCTCTATGAGCAAGTGTTTTTTCTTTGAGTTGTTTGGTCTTTTTGTGTTTGAGTTGGTAGTCGTGGTTCACATATTTTTATGTGACTATTCATGTGTTCAAGTTATGAATGGGAAGGAGTCTGGTTATTTGTGGTGGTGTTTTGCAATCTATCTCGACAGGTACACTACAGGTTTTACTTCTGGAAATATTGGTACTGGATTGATGGAAACAGGAATAAGATATGGTATAGAAGAAAATCTATGGAACCTAGGGGTTTTGGTTTCTCTATGGCATCATGGGACACGAACCAGGAAAATAATACAGAATTTTATGACAATTTGGCGACTTGGTGCTACTGGTTTGGTAGGGACTAGTGAGTGGGATAGGTTATGGTCGCTGCAATATTGGATTTTAATAGAAATTGTTTTCTCCGAATGGAGGTGTAGATATCGTTTGGCACATAATTTGGCAATCACTGGCATAATTTGGACAGTTAAAATTGAGATTTTAAAATACGCAAGGTTAGGACTTAATGATAGGTGGAGGTCTTTTAATTGGGGTTTAGCTGGTGTAAATTGGATAAAATAATATGGATTATGAAGTGGTGGATGGTTGGTTTATTGGCTTCTAAGAGAGATCAAAATATCATTAAATCTGTATCTCCTAGCTCAATCGAGCTATATAAAGAATTTTTAATATGAAAATTCTAAATTGGAATTTTAGGGGTGTGGGAAGCAAATGGACTATGAGTTATCTTAGAGATATTTGGCACAAATATAAACCAGAGTTTTTTTTTTTTGTCAGAAATAAAACAAGATGCAGAGTTTGTACAAGGTCTTCATGCACATTTTGGATATGATAATTTGGTTACGGTGGATCCGAATGGGCGAAGTGGCGGCTTAGCACTTTTCTATAATAATGAATTTCAGGTTCAGGTTTTATATACGAGCAATAGAATGGTAGATGTTGAAGCGGTTACCCTTGGTAAAAATGTTTTTTTAACCTTTGTATATAGCGATCCGGTACAGAAACTAAGGGAACAGGTGCGGGAGAGATTGACGCGGTATGGGTTGGCGAGATCGGACCCATGGTTTATAATTGGAGATCTAAATGAAATCACGGGAAACCATGAGAAAGAGGGAGGAGCGTTACGGAGTGCTAATTCTTTTATTCCCTTTAATGACATGATAAGAAACAGTGGGTTACTCGAGTTTCCGGCACGAGGAAACAAAATGTCGTGGCAAGGCAGGCGAGGAAAGAGTAAGGGGGCTTTAACAGTCAGATGTCATTTGGATCGTGCACTAGCAAACGAGGAATGGCACACTCTTTTCCCAGTTTCGTATACCGAATATTTAGGAATGGTAGGATCAGACCATCGACCGGTGGTTGCATTTATTGAAGATAAAGTTCGTAGAAGAAAAGGACAATTTCGATTTGACAAACGATGGATTGGGCAAGAGGATCTCTTGGAATCAATAGCCTCGGGATGGAAAGAATCAGGTCCAGGTATATCAGAGGATATGTTTCAAAAATTAGTAACTGCAGACATGAGATCGCGGCCTGGAGGAAAAATAACCCATCATATGGAAAGGAAAAAATTGCGGAGCTTCAAAAAGCATTGGAAGAGGTACAAAGTGATGATTCAAGATCACAAGAGGAGATTATTGAGGTTTCTAAAAAATTGCAGGATGCATATAAGGATGAAGAGGAGTATTGGCATCAGAAAAGTAGGAATATGTGGTACTCATCGGGGGATCTAAATACTAATTTTTATCATGCACTTACACGGCAAAGACGGATTCGCAATAGGATTGTGGGCCTCTATGATGAGGCAGGTACCTGGATAACAGATGCGGATGGAGTGGAAAAGGTAGCCGTGGATTATTTCGGGAATCTGTTCACGACTACTAATTCTTCCAATTTTGATAATTTCCTGGAAGAGGTAACACCAGCTATCTCAGTTCAGATGAATCAACGACTTCTCCGGGTGGCAACGGAGGAAGAGGTGAAACAAGCTTTGTTTATGATGCATCCAGAAAAGGCACCGGGACCGGATGGAATGACTGCTCTTTTTTTCCAGATGTCTTGGCACATTATAAAGGAGGATCTGGTGGAATTGGTTAATAATTTTTTAACTACAGGGGAGATGGACCCAAGGTTAAATCTTACAAACATTTGTATGATTCCAAAAACTGAGAGACCTACAAAGATGACAGAGGTGAGACCCATTAGTCTATGTAATGTGGGATACAAAATAATATCAAAAGTGCTTTGTGAGAGGCTGAAAATATGTCTTCCAAGACTTATATCGGAAACACAATCGGCTTTTGTACCAGGGAGGTTGATTTCGGATAATATTCTGATTGCTCAAGAGATGTTTCATGGATTGAGGACAAATAAATCTTGTCAAAACAAGTATATGGCGATAAAGACGGATATGAGTAAAGCTTATGATAGGATGGAATGAGATTTTATTCAAGCACTACTCAATAAATTAGGTTTCGATACACCTTGGACAAAACTAATGATGAAGTGTATTTCTTCGGTTCAGTATCGGGTATTACTAAATGGTCAACCAAAGGGTCTTATAACCCCACAAAGGGGTCTTAGGCAGGGGGATCCACTATCTCTATATCTTTTTATTTTGTGTACAGAGGCTCTGATAGCGGATATCAAGAAAGCGGAACAAGGAAAACAATTGACGGGAATGAAAGTAGCGAGAGCTTGCCCATCGATATCTCACCTGCTGTTTGCAGATGATAGTCTTTTCTTTTGTAAGGCACAGAGAGATGAATGTGAGACTATTCTCAGGATTCTAAAGAAGTATGAGGCAGTCTCGGGTCAACTGATTAATTTCCAAAAATCATCTATTCAATTTGGGCATAAGATTGAGGAATCTAGGAGGCAAGAGATGAGGGATATATTGGGGATTCAGAATATAGGAGGGATGGGGTCATATCTGGGATTACCAGAAAATATAAGTGGATCCAAGGTACAAGTATTTGGATTTGTACAAGATCGGGTTGACACAAGAATCAATGGGTGGATTTTTTGGTTTTTTACCAAAGGAGTGAAGGAGGTGGTTATTAAGTCGGTGGTTACGGCTTTACCAAACCATGTAATGTCCTGTTATAGACTACCACAAACTACTGTAAAGAAGCTTACGAGCACGGTTGCGAAATTTTGGTGGAGTCCTGGGGAAAGTACGAAAGGCATGCACTGGAAATCATGGGATAAGGTGTGTCTTCCTAAGGAGGAGGGATGATTGGGTTTTAAGGATATATTGAATTTTAATACGGCACTGCTTGGAAAACAAC
This sequence comes from Raphanus sativus, assembly GCF_000801105.2. NCBI lineage: Eukaryota > Viridiplantae > Streptophyta > Magnoliopsida > Brassicales > Brassicaceae > Raphanus > Raphanus sativus. Next base: position 8,400,831 of record NC_079519.1, read on the forward strand.
TTTGGCGTCTAATAAATAAACCGGATACTCTATTCGCTCGAGTATTCAAGGGTCGGTATTTCAGGAATGCTTCGCCCCTGGAACCAATCCGTTCTTACTCCCTATCATATGGCTGGAGGAGTATCGTATCTGCTCGATCTCTGGTTAGCAAAGGACTAATTAAAAGGGTGGGAACAAGTTCATCTATTTCAGTATGGAATGATCCTTGGCTCCCAACCACTCGTCTGAGACCTGCAAACAAAAATCATCACAATTTATTCCCAGAACTCACGGTTGATTCTCTCATTACTCCAGGTTCTAGGACTTGGAACTCACAAGCTATTCGGGCTTTGGTGGATCCATTGGATGCAAAGATTATTGAAAGCATACCTCTTAGTAGGTTTTGTATAGAAGACAAGGAGGGCTAGCATTTCACCAACAATGGAAAATATACGGTTAAATCAGGATATGAGGTGGAAAGGGTTTACCCTGACAAAGAAAAACAATCAGTTTTCTATGGTCCGACAGTAGATGTTTTGAAAGCTTTTTGCTGGCAGGTTAAGTGTCCACCAACGATAAAACACTTTCTTTGGCAGATTGTATCAGGGTGTGTTTCGGTCAAAAAGAATTTAAAGTCCCGGGGAATGCAAGGGGAAATTGTTTGTGACAGATGTGGGTGTGCTAAGGAATCTTTGAATCATGTATTTTTTGAATGTCCTCCAGCGCGGTAAATATGGGCATTATCAATAATATCAACAAATCCAAATGTTTTCCCCTCGGAATCATTATTTACTAATATGGATCATTTATTCTGGAGAGTTTTACCCAAGATGAATGATCATCAGTTTGCATGGATTTTATGGTATATATGGAAAGCGAGGAACAATAAGGTTTTTAGTAATCTAGATGTTGATGCCAGGGATACACTAAAGTTGGCTGAAACGGAATCTACTATGTGGGATGCGGCCCAAGAATTGACTATCCGACATTCCATACCATCGCAAGCTAATCAGCCTCCCTCAATTCCAGGGAGATGGTGCTTTATAGATGGTTCGTAGAAGGATAAGGACTCTTCTCGGGACAAGGTTGGTTTAGTACTCTGGAAGGGTATGAGTGATTAATGGGGGCACAAAATGTTCGGGCAACTATGTCTCCCCTTCATGCGGAGGTGGAAGCATTGATTTGGGCAATGGAATGTATGAGGAATTTACGTCAGTTTCAGGTTACGTTTGCAAAGGATTGTTCTCAGTTGGTGAAGATGGTTTCGGAACCAGAAGAATGGCCGGCGTTCGCAAGTTATCTGGAGGATATCAAGAGTCTACAAAGTAGTTTCCATAACTCACAGCTCATTCATGTACCAAGGACGGCAAATACAAGGGCGGATCGTTTAGCACGCAGTGCCAGACAACAATCGTCTTTTGTCATTCACATGGATGTCGAGCAACCAGTTTGGTGTGCAGAGTCAATATGAGTCTGTATGTTTGATGATAAAAAAAAAAACTATGTATACATAATATAAATAACATACATAAATTCATTAAAGTAATATATATATATAATATAAAAGTAAATAGGTGACTAAAATGCATGCATATGTTATAATATATTTGTAGAGAACACATTACTTTATATATAAGAGTTTATCAAATTTAATAATAATTAATATATACGTATATAAAAATCATTTTAAATATTTATATAAGAAAATTCATCTTAGAATTCTCAATTAAAAACAATAAAAACTTACACTTGAAGATGAATTTTAATTTGTGAAAGAAAGAAATAAAATGATACGAAATATTTATAGGTAAAGGAGACAACTTGAAAATATGAAAATCTAGTTAATACAATATAAAAACTATAACCTAAAATGTTTTTCTATTTATTTAAAATATTTCCCCGAAAAGAGTCATGAGAGTGTCATTTAATATATCTGTCTTTTTTTTTAAAGGTAAAATTTAGTGTAGTTGTTTTTATACTAGATAGAAGATAACATGTATAAACACATTACACGTAAATAAAAAAGGAAAAAATAATTTAAAAAAACAGTTCACGCAAAAAGAAAATTGAAAGAAATATTTCTATTGGGCCTCTGCATGTGGTCCACCCCATTTTTCTTTGTTCCTGCAGAACAATTTTTTTCACACAAATTCATCCTGCATGCAGTCCTATTCATTTTTTATTATTACTAGAGCCTGTTCCGGGCTACGCCCGGGTTATTTCATTAATTTTTGTTTTAGTCTTATCTATTGTATATATTTATTTCTAGTATATATAAAAATATTGGGACTATAAATAAAAATTGGTGAAGAAATCTTATATGTTTTTTATGGTTTTTGTACTTTCTATGTTTCATTTTAATTGATGTTTTAAGATTTGTTTTCGTTTCAATTTAAATGATGTTTTCAAAAAAATTGCAAATTTTTAATGTTGGTTGGTGTTTTTGACCGATTGTATTTCTCTTATAGAGACCCAATGTTATAAGCAATGTATCACTAATTTCTTTACGGAGTGTACTGTTTTATTCCCTTTGTTCTGTGCATATAATAAAAGAGCATTCTTGAGTTTGTGATTGAATACAGCTGCCACTATTACCAGCACAATTTGAAGGTAAGGCATCTAGTTAAGAAGTTTCAGCCCCATCAAAATATCCTTTCGTGATCTTAAGCTTCTACTTTCCAATGTGATTTCTTTTTTTGTGACTTTCCAATGTGATAGATACCAAAAATATATCTACAGATGTGGAAACTCAGGAAATTGCAAACTCTATCACGAAGCCCATGTGCAACAAATCCAAATCAAACTCTTATGTGCCCCTATCACTTCGTTTCTGCATCTAAGAAACTAAAGTGCATTTTAAACAAACACTGCATTAAAGAAACTAAAGTGGATGCTCAAAATACTTCCCCTGAATCAAAGTAACACATTTGATATCTAACCCTAAAAGCAGATTATATGATTTTTGAACAGTCTCATTCTGACTCTTTGTGATTCGAACATATGTAAGTTAATATAACTAAAAGACATATAACTAAAGAGGTTGGCTAAAAAAGGTTTACTGGATCATTGAACGGTAAGTTAATATAACTAACAGACTTAGAGATGAACTGCTGATGAATATCTTATTGTTGTATTAGTCACTGCAAGATTCCATCACTCCATTAATACATTTACAGTAGACCAAGAACCCTAATCGCAAGAACAGCAAAAACACATAGAGTAAAGAAAACAGAACAATAAAGAAAGACAAATACGTTATGTACGTTTAGTTTTTGAATGTATTAATGGGACCTTTGGAGTCTCATACATCTCTGCTGTCCACTCTTCTCATCCGTCTCTTCATCTATTTCTAATAATAAAATGCAGACAGCTTAGCCATTTCACCACATGGCTGTAGTCCGTGCCCATCGCTGGCATAGGTGAAACTCTTGACACTCAGATCCCATATTCCATTACTCTCAGCTTCTTCTACATGTACACATAACTTACGCATATAGAGAACGTTTGTACTTAACAAAAAAGAAAGTAAGTTTTTTTTTTTGTAAATTGGCATTCATATTAATTAGCAAAAAGAAACAAAATAGACAAGCCAAAAGGCTTAAGTAAATCCGCGGCCCAAGCCCAGTTTAATTAAAGAAACACATACTTTTAGAACTAATTGACCCAAACCATTAGTTGCAGAGACTGAAAGAGGCCCAATCGTAATCTGAGAAGTTAGTCGATGAGGACGAGGAATGGTTTGAAGAGAGAAGAGGAAACGGTGGAGTTGAGCAGAAGCTACTCCGTTGCGAACCAGTCTTGCATCATTGAGGAAGAGAGCGCCGGTCTAGTGTATCGTATGGACTGAATCCGATTTCTGATCTGTCTATCAATCTGGCGCACTAGAGAGCCACAGTCACGAAATACCCTCCTATGTAGTCTCTCATTCCGTTCATGCCACAGCCAATAGATCACCGCCTGAAAAGCAAGAAGGGAAAGTCGTGTTGATCGGTTCCGATGGGGAAGAGCTTGTAGCTGCTGCATAGTGTCCTCCCACGTCAAAGTTGCTTGGATCCTGCATCTCCTGGCTATAGAAGACCAGACAGCAAACGAGAAGGAGCATTCGAAAAAATTATGGTTCCGGGACTCGGTACAGTTGTTACAGAGGAGACATAGGGGATCGACAGTGAGACCCCATCTAAGTAAATGGTCCCTGGTAGGGCATCTGTCAAGGAGGACCAACCAGGCAAGGAAACTCTGTCGAGGGATTGCAGGAGAGCACCAAACAACAGAGTGCCAGGGAACTTCCAGAATCAGACCAGAGGAACATCCCACATAACTGATTGATCCGATTGATGCATGCTTTAGGTAGTATGAAGGTAGCAATGCCCTCAATAACAGTTTTGATGAGAAGAAGACGACCAGCAAAGGAGAGCGTTTTTACAGACCAAGAGGATACCCGAGATTTGATTTGCTGGATCAAGGGCTCACAATTGGCCAGAGTCAATTTCTTGGTGCACAAGGGAACTCCCAGATACTTCATCGGAAGAGATCCACAAGGCATCCCTGTTGAGAATTGAATGGCATCGATCTCAGCATCCGAAAACCCTGAAGCAAAAAAGCTCGACTTCTGCAGACTCACCGCAAGCCCAGAGCGTAGTTCAAATTCATGGAGGACTTGCAACACCATCTGTACCGATTCTACAGACCCATCAATAAATATTAGAAGATCGTCCGCAAATGAGAGATGGGTGAGCTTTGTAGGAGCACAATGGCGATGGTAAGACAGTTTTCCCTCCCGTGCCGCTGCATCTAACATCAGTGATAGGTTGTTCATGTCTATTACAAAGAGATAAGGAGAAAGAGGATCCCCTTGTTCGCCCTTTGAAATAGCCATTAACAGTACCATTATAACCCAATGTGAAAGTTGATGTACATATGCAGGCTCGCAGCCACCGACGAAACAGCTCCGGAATGTCTAGACTTTCAAGGCAGGAAAAAAGAAAGTCCCAAGAGAGGGTGTCAAATGCTTTCGCAATGTCAACCTTAATGGTAATCCTTTTTTCCCCCTGATTTTTATGATAGCCATTCACCAGTTGACTAGCCAGAACCGTATTCTCCGCTAGAATCCTCCCTTTAACGAACGCCGTCTGATTACGGACAATTAAACCTGAGAGGATAGGCTTCAACCTTGCAACCAGTAGTCTAGAAATTACTTTGTAGGTAGTATTTAGACATGCCACCGGCCGGTAGTCCTTGATAGTAGAAGCACCAATGAATTTAGGAACGAGAGCCAAGATCGTTGAGTTTGTAGCCGTTGGGAGGAACGCAGATTCGAAGAATTGCGTTATAGAATTTACCACCTCATTCCCTATAATGCTCCAAGCTGATTTATAAAATGCAGAAGTAAGCCCGTCAGGGCCTGGGCTCTTGTTTGGGTTTAGTCTGAAGAATAATCTCGTAATCTCCTCACTTGTAGGCAACTGGATCATCTGGCTTCTCTGGTCATCATTGCAAGTGAAAGAGTTGAGATCGTGGAACCAAGAAGTAGGGGATGACAGTCTGGGAGGAAGCAAGAAGTCAGGCCCAAGGACCGATTTGAAGTGATTAATAGCATGCAGACTCATCTCAATGGGATCCGTGATCAAGATTCCAGTATCAGCAAGGAAAGATCTAACTGCATTGAAGCTCGCTCTAGCCACACAGATGCGGTGAAAGTAAGTTGTGTTGAAAGTAAGTTTCAACTTGTATATTTGTCTTTTTTGTTGCAAGGAAAAAAGAAAAAGAAAAAGAAAAAATATATTGACCTTTGTTTGTCGTTTAAATATTTAAACCCGTTTTAATATTGTACTACACATATGCATTTTAAAAAACTTTAATTTATGTATGAGAGTTTTAGTTGAAAAGTTCTTTTGCTTTACAAATGTTTTTTTCAAACTAAATGATATAAAGATTGACTAAGATACATAATTATTGTGAGAATATAGTTACATATTAGTGTGAAAATATAAACAAAGAAACAACATAAGTTTGAAAAAAATATTATCTTGAAGTTTAGATTTCATATGTGCTTTTGTAAGTTTAACAAACATTACCCCACGTGTAAAATAGTTGTGAATATGCTTTCTATGTTATACCCTCAAAATTGTCTTTATTGTAGCATTGCTTAGTGCGTTTACCCGAATTTTGTTCGGTTTTTTTTTGTGTTTATGGTTGCCTCGGCACCAAATATAGCATGAGTAAGTGCAATGTGAAATTGAGATTGCTTAACGCAAACTCTTTGTTCACATTGTTAGTTATATTGCTTTGTGGTTATCTGTTTTTTCACAAATGTTTCACTTAAACAAAAATCAGTTCAACCCAATGTATAAGTGATTCTCGAGGTTAGAGTACTGTACTTGGCAACTCCGGCGAGGCAACCGTTGCCAAATTTTGGGCACATTAACGAAGTAGGGCCTCTGTGGCCTTTGTTTTACGACCGCTGGCAATATAGTACCAAGCAGAGTCACGGTCAACATCATCTATCATGGCTATGCATAAAAAACGGCTCTTGCAATAGTTCAAAACCAATTAATTTACATGGTCAGCACTCAGCAGGTCGTTTTCAGTGGCTTATCTACAGCTGTGAATCCTCCCTTGGCGGACCTCTGCTTCATTTAATCCAAGATTTCCACAACAGTCATTGACTCAGACTTTGTTACATCTTCCGCATTAACCAGGTTAGCAGTATACGGGTTACAACCCAACCTGAAATAATATCTAAACAAATAGGTTTAACAGGTCTCTGAAGGTGTATTTATGCTCCTAACTAATAGCTGAATATAAAACATTGTTCAAATTGTGTAGAATAAATGAGTTGCCACAACAAAGACTCACCAGTTTAAATAATCTAAGGTGGGTTGGACATCTATGTTCATGCACGAAGACACGCAACGATGACATAGAGCTTAGGGTAAGGGTTCTTGTTGTTTTTTTTGGGGTAAACATTACACATGGTTGTTAGATAAGAATCACCTGAGCGAGTATTGACAAACATTAATGTCAGAAACTGTAAATGTTTAGAAAATATTTAAGTTGGTTAAACAGAAGCGAAATGATTACCACCAAGTAATTTTGTGTTTACAGTCGTCACTAAAAGTATGAAAGGAGTTCGGCACTGACTGTAAATTTCTTTTGACCTTAAAAGGTATAAATCAGTACACAAATAGCCTTCACTCTTATAGCTAGGTTGGTCTGCGAAGGCACTATATGTGCAACGTGTGACGTTTTTGATGGTCGAACAAGGCACATTGAGAAGAAAGAAAAAAAAAACAGTACACAGATAAGCAATTAAGTTAAAAATGATGTAAAATTTTAAACAGCTAACCATAAAGAGCAACCCCGAGTCCACATTTGGCTTCAAAATCTTCATGTAAGTGATACATGAACCGGTCTCCATCAATAGAGAGGCTCATCTGGCCAAGGTCGCAGAGAAAATAGCTCTGTCTGAAACAAATGGTCAAAGAGTGATCAGAAACGCTACAGATAGCTTTTCTTTTTGTAGCAGAGAAATTCCTGAGACTGTGGTTCCTGGTTTGAGGCGAGCCTCGTATCGTGGAGAACGATTAGAGGAGACGAAGCCTTGCACTGACCTGTTGGGAAAAATCTGTGAGTTGTCAAAGAGATGGGGATTAGAGGAATCTATAAAAATAAACAATTGTACATGTTCGTAGATGTGTAGCATCTCAAAACCAATAAAAATCCCCCTTTTGCAGTGTTTCTAGCCTCCCAAAAGTGGATCATAAAGAAGCCTAATTCACAATCCGCTGACCCAGAGAGATGTCACGGCGACTTGGACTTGGCGGAGTTCAGAACAGATTTCATGGCCATCGCTTGTTGTTCTTCTCTATAGGGTTTTGGATATTGACCAACTAACGATTCAAGAAAGATGATTATATAAGAGAGGTAAAAGTAGGAGATGGAACAACAACATCTGTAATGAAAGGAGTAAATAAAGGAATTGAATGGTGAGAGTGGGTTGTGATTATTACAGAGATATGAAACAATGAAGATGAAGTGTAAGAGTCAGGGGGGATAGATCGACTCAAAGCTTTTCAGGAAAAAACGTTTCTCGGGCTTTGTAGGGTGACATCTACATCAATGGAAATTAATGGGCTTACTAGGCCACGAAAATAACACCAAACAGACCAAAAAAAATAAAAGTCCAAACGCAAAGCAATGTCGATCTGACGTGGCGAATATTCCTTCTCCTATGGGCTTATTTAATTTGAGGACGTGGACAGCCTATCTATGGAGTATATTCTCTTTTTAGTATTGTATATTGATTATTTCTGCATTTTTAATATTGATTGGAAACTAAATGCAGATCAATCTGCATGTTATTTTCTCATGCCTTTTTTCTGTATTTGTCCTACTCTACATTCAGACCCTTCATGTTGCAGAGAGTTTCTCTCTCTCTTTCACACACACACATTTATGTCTACACGCTCCTCTCTCACTTTGCAACCAGTCATTTTCTATTTTATGTATTTCGTTTTGAAATGATTCGAACCAAACAAACATAACCAAGGGCCATTAAAATTCAATTCCGGTTTAGTTTTTGAGACCCAAATCGAAAGATAACCCTGACCGGGTATTTGATAAACCGGAACTGAATTCGAAAGAGAATCTAACGCGGAATTGTAACCGTTACTTATCGCCAAGAGAGTACCAAATTTGAAATTCTAAATTCGATAAATCTCTCTCTCTCTCTCTCTCTCTATCTGGCTCTTAGGGTTTTATCGATGAAGGAGGTCAAAGAAGAGAAGGCGATGGAGAACCAACGAGTCCGGGAGAAGATGATCCCCGTCTTCACTGTGCTAAAAAACAGCGCGATTCTCAAAAACATATTCGTCGTCAACAGATCCGATTCCTCTTCGCCGGAGAGAAACGGTAACGCTGTTTCCGATGACGACGACGAGGTGGAGGAGATTCTGCTCGTCGGTCGTCATCCAGACTGCGATATTCTTCTAACGCATCCTAGCATCAGCAGATTCCACCTGCAGATCCGCTCTCTCCCCTCTCGTCAGAAACTCTTCGTCACGGATCTCTCCTCTGGTACCAAAACCATTTCTTCGATTTCTAAATTTATTCGATTAGGTTCTCGGTGTATGCGTTTCTGGTTGTTGATTTGGATTTGTTTCGATTTAGTTCATGGGACGTGGGTTGCGGATCAGAAAGTTGAGGCAGATGCTTGTGTTGAGGTGAAAGAAGGTGATGTTATTAGGATTGGTGGTTCAACTAGGATCTATAGGCTTCATTGGATTCCACTGAGTCGTGCCTATGATACTGACAATCCATTTGTTTCACCCATGGTTGCACATCAGGTTCGTTCGACCTCTTTTGCTAGTTACTTAACTGCTCTGAAACTGTATTTTTTTTTCTTATCTTGCTTGCCTCTCATGTTACTTTCTTTGCCTGGATGTGTAATCTTTGCTTTTGTTGCAGTCACTAACGCAGTCAGGTGATGATGGAGATGGAGGAAGTGGTTCATCAGTAGTCCCTAGTGAGGATGAGGATACAACAAGGGAAGTTTTGTTGCCAGTTGCACCTCCAAGTGTTTCGTCACTACCTAGAGATTCTGTCAATACAGAAAAGCTACAATCCAGTGAAGATTTGCAGATTTCATCAAAGTGGGAGTTGGATGTTGAAGATGCTGCAGCAGAAATGCCAGTTACTAGCTGTGATAGCTACCCGGAGGCCTTGGCTTGTTCTGAACCTGAAGTTTCTGCAGAGGCTGATAAATTGGGTGTCAGAGGAGACGGTGGTCTGCTTCTGGATGTGATGTCAGAGATGATTGAGTCACTAGTTGCTAATGCGGAGGATGATCCATATCTAGCTGCAGAGGAGACTTCTTCGCTTCCACTCCCACGAGATTCTACTGAGACAGAGGATCTACAGCTCACAGATGTTTTCCAGGCTTCACCAGAATTGGACGTCAATATTATAGAAGCCAACACAGAAAATTCAAGTAGCTGCAGCTCCCTAAAAATGCCAGTTACCAGCTGTGATAGCTACCCGGAGGCCCTGGCTTGTTCTGAACCTGAAGTTCCTGCAGAGGCTGATGAACTGGGTGTCAGAGGAGACGGTGGTCTGCTTCTGGATGTGATGTCAGAGATGATTGAGTCACCAGTCGCTAATGGGGAGGATGATCCATATCTAGCTGCAGAGGAGACTTCATCGCTTCCACTCCCACGAGATTCCACTGACACAGAAGATCTACAGCTCACAGGTGTTGTCCAGGCTTCACCAGAGTTGACCGTAGATATTATTGAAGCCAACACAGAAAATTCAAGTCGCTGCAGCTCCCTAAAAAAGGCACAGATTGATGGTGTCTTTAAAGACTCAGGTTGTGCTTCTTTTGAATTGGCTGCAGAGGCTGAGACTTTGAGCCTTTGTCAAGAAGTCTGTGGAGAAAATGAGTGTGACACCAAGCAAGTAATGGAAGTATATGCTGAACCACTAACCGAGGCTGAAAATCAGATTCACGTACACAATGGAGAAATTGAGGTATCTCCCAGTTCCTCTTCTCAATCTGACCGAGTTTTAACTGAAGATGGTATAAGCGATGATGCACTGTCTCAGATGAATAGCTCTAGGAGCGGTAAAGCTGCTTCTGTTCCATTACTTGAAGCCTCAGGTTGTTCTGCATTTGAACTGGCTGCAGAGGTTGTGATTATGAGCCCTCGTCAAGAAGTCAGCGAAGAAATAGGTTTTGTGACAGAGAAAATACAGGAAGCATCTTCCGAACCACTAGCTAAAGCTGACATTCAGAGCAACGAAGAGGATGAAGTTACTGAGGTCTTTAGGCCAGTGCCAGTTATTGAAGTATCTTCCTCTCCTCAGATTGAGCCAAAGTTAATAAGAGATGCCCGAGACCACTTAGACTCTGAAGTAGCTATAGAGACCGACAGTCAGAACCTACACAAAAATGGCAACAGAGAGACCAGGATCAGTTCAAGTGAAGTCAGTACAGTACCTGATTGTTTGTTCGCTGGCAAGACAGGAGATATCCAAAGTCTATGGTCGAGTTGGCAGATACTTCCCGAGAGTGAACTCGTCGATCTATCTGACATCTTGAGTGAAGTGAACCTTGCAGGAGATCAGAACAAAATATCAGCGACGAGCAGAGAGACTGAACAAATAGATGATGATGGGAGAAGCTCGTGCCATTCGGAGGAACAAAAACAGAGTGGTACACAAAGTTTCTTGTTAACACAAAATCAGGAATCCAAAACAGAAATTTCATTTGGCTCTGGGACATCTGAAGACTCTTACGGCCTAATTAGCGAAATAGAGGGAAAAGGAAATACCGATAAGGAGGATACAAAACTGACTGAAAAACTGCCTTCTGATTATACTGAAAGTCAAGAAAACCAGAGCCCCCAAACACTAGCTGTACTGTCTGAGATGGATAGCTCAAGAAGCTCCGCGAGAAGATTGAGCACAAGCAACATTTGGTCTAGGAGGGGGAAAGCTGCTTCTGTTCTTCACGTCCGGACCGAGAAGAGTGAAGGAAAGCAAAAACAGATGGGGAAACCAAAATCCCAGTTGCAGAGAAAACAGGCTTTAAGTGATAAGCCTAGTTATCTGAAACTAGAACCAGAGATCTTTACTCCTGACAAGGAGAATCTGACCCCAAACTCTCATATGCTTAAACGCTTGCGAGAAGTTGGTGAGATTAAGGATACTAAAGGTTCCTCGGTCAAACAGAAACAAGATGTTCACTGCATGAGCAGCAAGTCAAAGGTAGCGCATGAGCCCGTGGCACAAAAAAAGAAAACTGAAAGAGCACCTTTTCAACATCTGCTTGACAAATCTTCGTCCCAGAGCCTATCATACACCGAGGCTTCTTCTACTGCAGCAGCACGAAACAACATTTCAGGGGGCGTTCGTTTTTCTTCTGTAAGTCATTGTCATTTTGATCGTCTTTGATGCTTTGTGTAGTCCTTATCCTAACCATAAGTCCCCTGTATTTTTAGAACCTTTCTGATGGTAAGAACAAGATGAAGTGGACCATTGTGTTGGACACTTCTTCCCTCCTCAACAAGGAATCTAGGAAGCCATTGCACCTACTACAAGGTCTCAAGGGGACACATATTGTCGTACCAAGAACAGGTAAAAACCTTAAACCCTCTGTCTTTTCATACACTGATAATAATTTCTGTCTTCACTTAGCGCCTAAATACATAAAACCATTTACATTTCTAAACGACAAGTCTGCATATGCATATGGCAAATGAAACGAATATACATATCTAGAAGAGTTGTCTCCGTGATAACGTTAGTTCTAGTAGTCTTAGGATAAAACCAACATGCCTGACTCTGAATTTTTTGATCATTCAAATTTATATTTCTCATATGAATCAGTGACTTCTTGACAATATTTTTACTATTAGAAACATAGCTAACTTTCCGTGTAATTGTTCAGTGTTAAGGGAACTAAATGAGATGAAGCGCGCTCGCTGTCTGCTGTTTAGTAGAACAGCTGAGATGGCTTCCTCGGCTCTGGATTGGATTGAAGAGTGTAAAGTTAGTACCAAATGGTGGATTCAACTCCAAAACCCATCAGAGGAAACTAGAGCAACTGCACCAACACCACCGGTCACTTCTCAGTCAAATGGAGATTCATTTCCGTTTTCACTTGACTGCAATAGTTATGCACCGGAGATCGATTCTCCTACATCAGAAGATCAAGTTCTCGAATGTGCACTTCTTCACAGAAACCGTAACATAGATGCCCAACTCGTTGTTCTTAGCAACGATGTAACTCTCAAGATCAAAGCCATGGCAAAGGTGATTTTACTAATCTATATTAAGTATTTTTATAACAAAGCAATTCTGTGTATTAATAATGCTTTGGTTTTCGATTCAGGGTGTAATGTGCGAGACGGCTCATGAGTTCTACGAGAGTCTGAAGAATCCGTTCTCGGAGAGGTTTATGTGGCCAGAGAGTTTGCCGAGAGGAAGGACTTGGAGTCACGCAGACGACACTGTGTTGAGAGAAAGGTACGACAACCGAAAGCTAACGTTCAATGGAGGAAGAAGAGGAGAGAGTGGTGCAACAGCAGCAAAAGGCTTGAAGCTCATACTGCTCTATAACTCTCACTATGGCCACAGTCGTTGATGCATCTCTCTTTCTCTTTTTCGTTCTCAAATTTCCTGGAAGCCAAATCATTTCAACTCTATTACACATGGGATTTTTTTTTTTTTTTTAGAATAATGACATTTTCATATCATAGTGACCTTTTGTTGTTGTGGAATTACATTTGTCTTCCAGCTATGGCTATTTTTATACCGACGAAAATTAGAATGCTTAAATATTAGACCATATAGTTTGGGAATGTGCTTTGAAAAATAATTTTACACATTTACTGCTTTTTTCATAAAACGACTATTTTATTCTTAAAGTTCGGATAGCGGAATTAAAAATAGTGGTGTGGATAGATCATAACCCACTATTTTCAGTTCATATATTTACATTTTACAATATAGTAACTACATATTAATAATTTTGATAATTACTTAAAAAAAGATAACATAATTTATTGGAATTTTGGTAGTTAAGCAGAAAATTAAATGAATTTTGGATGTTAAAAGAATTATTATTGGGATCCATTTAACAAGAAAAAAATTAAAACATTAAAATAGTTGATTATAATAAAAAAAATTGTATCCAAATAAAATAAGAATAGTGTCTATTTATATATCATAGATTCGTGAATTTTAATATAATTTTTGTTCTTCTTAAAAAAAATTTACTATATAATAATGAATTTGAATTATTGGATGAAAATAAAAATAAATAAAAATCTGCATAACCAATGAAAATACTGCATTGACTTGACCAATATTTCTACCCAACCAATTTTCTCCACTTGGTTATGCTGGGCCACAAATTGTTTTTATTAACGTGTTAAAACTTTATAATCCACCTAGATAAACTACAGTATTTCAACAATCTCATTGTGAGATATCCAATGGTTGAAACTTGAAACCAAGTATTAACATTCCCATCTTGGGTGGTTTAACTCTGTCTTTGGCGTGTGGGCCTTTCGGCTCTTTACTAATAATATTATAGAAAAGGAAAGCTACCAAACGTATTTAAACTTTATGTCATATCTTGTGGTGATACTTCAATCATGGATCACGTCCAAATCCGATGGTTTCACAGAATTAGCAGAGGACAGATCTAAGAAATGGAAGAAGAGTTGAGAAACTTAAGCAAGGTATGGATCTATGCCTTCATCTCCATCTCTTACTGTTATTTCATATCATCTAAAATCTCCAAAGGTGTTCTTCGTCTCCTCTCCATTATTCCAGTATGCATTCTGTTTCTTGTTCTTCCTCTGTTCCTCTATTCTTTGCACTTTAGCGGCAGTTCAACTCTTTTCCTCTCATGGCTCGCAAATTTCAATCTTCTTCTCTTCGCTTTTGATCAAGGACCTTTGTGTCCACTTCCCTCAAATCTGTGCCGTTTCTTCTGCTTTGCTTGTTTCCCCATCAAAGTCAGACAAAAACAATCTCCAAATGAGATCAAAAATCGTAAAAATGATCCTATGCCTAGGTGGGTTTTGGCTGTCAAGGTTTTGGTCTTTGGCGTCTTGTTACATGTCTATGAATACAAGGACGTTTTGCCTCGGTTTGTTGTTTTGGCTCTATATTGTCTCCATATTTACCTTGAGGCGGAACTTGTTTTGGTGTTTGTCGGAGCAGTTGTATCTACTCTTCTCGGCTGTGACATTGAGCCGGTTTTCAACGAGCCCTACCTAGCCACATCTCTACAAGACTTCTGGAGCCGCAGATGGAACCTCATGGTTTCAGCTGTCCTACGCTCAGCCGTCCACATTCCAGTTAAGCGTCTTTTCGCACGCTTTTTCAGTCCAAACACAGCTGTTTTGGTCGGGGTCATGGCCTCGTTCCTTGTCTCTGGACTGATGCATGAGCTGATCTACTTCTATGCAATACGTTTGCCTCCAACTTGGGAGGTAACTTGTTTCTTTGTGTTGCACGGTGTTGCCACTACTACAGAGATAGTGGTGAAGAGAACACTGCGGTGGAGACCACCTCACCGGGCTGTTTCGGGTCTCATGGTTATGGGGTTTGTGAGCGTGACAGGTGTTTGGCTCTTCCTCCCTCAACTGCTCAGAAATAATGTTCATGAGAGAGCGACTAGTGAATGTTTGCTGGTTATTGAATTCGCAAAACACAAGTTTTTCATTTCTTCTTCATGATCCCTTTTTTGTTTTATATAGCTACAAATACTAATAGCAAAGCAACCAAACTTAAAAATTGTATTCAATGTGTGAAAATGTACTTGGATGTGTGAGACAGATTGTGTAGTTCACTTCTTACAAGATTTTTAACACGTTTGCTTGATTTGATAATTTGCGGATTCTTTAGATTTGAGCTTTCTCAATTCAATATTATATTGTGTGCTTGGTGAAAAAGATAAAAGCCATGGACAGTACTTTAGTGGATTTAATGGATTCATTTGGATGTTTCATGTGATGCAGTAAAGTAGTTCAATGTCCAAGTGAGAAACATTTGTTAACATGAGATCAAATTCAACCAAGCGCAACCAATCTAACAATATGGTTTGCAGAAGTTAAAGAAACCTTATGAAGTCAAGAACACGTGCGTAAACCTCCAAGGGTTACCTAGTATTGTTTCTCGAAATAGTTATCTAACAAATTAAATAAATATTTTAAAGTACGGACGATTGTCTATCAAAATCCTTGATTTCAACAAAACCCTCAAATTCTTAAAATCCTGAAAACCTTCTCAAACCCAATGTTTTGAAAACCGACCCGGACACTGAACCGGACGATTTACCGGGCCACTGGATCACTGGATCGACCGCGGATGAACCGCGGGTGAACCGTGAATTAATAAATGAATTAATTTGTTATATAATAATATATTAGATTATTAGCTAATAAAATAAAAAATAAAAGTATAGAAACTAAAGTTATTACTTTCTAAATATCTTTAAAACATAAAATAATAGTTTGGATATGTATATATTTTATGTTTAATAAACATTTAGAATACTTAACTTAACTTTTTAAATTTTTATTTTTATTTGATATACAAAATATCAAAAATAGTTTAGACTATTTAAAAAAAATGTAACTAGTTAAGAATTATGACATCTAAAAATCAAGAATAAAATTCATAAATATTTGTGTCTAATGTAAATAATAAATTAAATTTCAAATCCAAAATAAACTAAAAGTAAAACAAATTGTGATAAATTGTAAGTGAACCAGCAGAGGTAAGGAGACGAAGAGGAAAAAGAAGACGGCAATAAAAACCTAAAATTTTAGTTGCAAGCTTAGAATATAAAACATAATTAAAATATATAATTAACAACTAAAAAAAATTATCTATTGGTTCAACCGGTGGTTCAACCGGTGGTTCAATCGGTACCGGCTTTTGGGTTTTAGTGAGTTTTAGCGGGTTTTTAAATTTTGGGTTTTTAACAAAACCCAACCCGGATTTATTTTGGCTCATCGGATTTACCGGTTCAACCGCGGGTCCGGGTCGGATTTTAAAACACTGCTCAAACCCCTAGTTCAATAAATTTGAGTTACCTGCAGCTTCTCTCATTCACCTGGTGTTTAATGTATCACAGTTGAAAGTTTTGGCGGGAAACGTTCATACTAGTCAGCATCTTTCGACTGTGATTACTGACGTGTTGACTAGGACACCGGACAAGATCTTGGCTAGTAAGATGGTGAAGAGGCAAAACAGAACTGCGATTCAGGTATTGGTGAAGTGGGTAAATCAAGGTGAAAAAGAAGTTACGTCAGAGTTTCTAATTTTCAACTTTACATCTTTACAACTTTCGAATTTTGTGGTTAAGTTTGTTTTTGGAGGGGAGAATTTGCTTATAATAAATGGATGGACACGTGTAGTCAAAGCTGTGAAGGATGTTAGTACATGTTAGTAGTCGAAGATGACACATGTCAGGTTGTTAGTACATGTTAGCTAGCAGTTGAGAAGTTTGTTGTGAAGAAACAGTGGTGGGAATAAAAGGAAGAAGAGAGGATCATTTTTTAGTCATTCAGAAAGTGTGTGTATTGTTTCTTCTTGATCTTTCTATGTATAGGTTTGGGTTTATCCTTTCAAAGTTTTAGAGTTGTTTCTTCCTGTAAATTCTTGGTTTTGGTAAGGTTGATTTTTGTATTCTACATTGGATCGAGTGATACAATCTATATTTAAATGATTATCTAAAACATTTAATAACCAAACCAGAATTTAAGTCAAAGCCTCGGAGATCGGAAAAAAAAAACAAAAAGAAGATCTAGAGAGATGGAACAAGAACTCGAGAACTTCATCAAGGTTTGGTTTTCTGCAATCATCTCTGTATCTTATTGTTACCACTTATCATCCAGAATCAAACCTGGTGCTTTACGATTAATCTCTGTTCTTCCTGTTTGTACTCTGTTTCTTCTCATTCCTCTGTTTTTCTCCTCTGTTCACTTCTCTGGAGCCTCAGCCTTTTTCTTCACATGGCTCGCCAATTTCAAGCTCATCCTCTTTTCCTTCGACAAAGGTCCTCTTTACCCACTTCCCCAAACTCTCTCCAGGTTCATCTTCTTCACTTGCTTCCCCATCAAGCCTCAGCAAAACCCTAAATCTCAAAACCAGATCCCCAAATGGGTTTTCTCCATTAAAGTTTTCATCTTTGGTTCGTTGTTACATACGTATGATTACAAACAACACTTGTCTCCCACTATGCTATTGGTTCTATATTCTCTGCATATATATTTGGAGCTTGAGATTCTCTTAATGCTCGTCAAAGTTTGGGTTTTTATCTTTCTTGGATGCGATCTAGAGCCACAGTCCAATGAACCATACTTAGCAACATCTCTACAAGATTTCTGGGGTCGCCGGTGGAACCTCATGGTCCCGGCGATCCTCCGGCCAGCTGTCTACAACCCGGTGCAGCGAATAGCCGAGCGTAAAGTGAGCTCTGATCATGCTAGGTTTTTGGCGGTTTTGGCGACGTTCTTGGTCTCCGGTGCGGTTCACGAGCTGATTTTCTATTATATTAACCGTGAGATGCCTACAGGAGAAATCACTTGGTTCTTTGTGTTACATGGAGTTTGCACGGCTGCCGAAGTAGTGGTGAAGAAAAGGACGTTTGTGGGGCGGTGGAAGATGAGTCCAATGGTTTCACGACTACTTACGGTAGGGTTTGTTGTTTTGACAAGTGGTTGGTTGTTTTTCCCTCCTCTTGTAAGGGGTGGCATGTTTGTGAGACTCCCTAACGAAGCCTCGTTGTTTATTGATTCTGTCAAGCATAAATTCTTTACGTTCGAGTCATAATTCGTGGATGTATGTGTGATTACTTTGTCATAAATTATATTACTTTGTCGAATTTCATAATACACTAATTGTGATTCGTGGTTTTAGTTCTGTTGATAACCTAATAATGTAGACGTCCTGTCCTGGAAACGTCTCTGGTCTTAAAATATATAATTGATGAAATTTATGGTCAGAACATGGAATCTTATGTTTAAAACGGGCAAAATATCATTCTAAATTGAAGGATTGAGCATCTGATAACAGATATGTTACTCTTATTCTAGTAGAACATCTAGTCCACAAAAGGGCATATGGTTCGTCACAACAGCCATAGCCTCTTTTAATACCATATCAGTTTCTCTTTGCACCATATCTGAGGAATGGTCTCAACGAGATGTTTGGTCATCGAGGATACTATGACCTCGATAAAAGGGTTGGCCCTGAAGAGTACCGGCAGCAGTATTTGTAAATTCAAAAAGATTGAGACGCACAATGAAAAATACTTGTGAAGCAAGTCAGTGAAGAAGACTTGATCAGTGAATGTTTTGTGTTAGCGAAGGGGTGGGCATTTCGGTTTAGTTTCGGGTTCGGTTTGGGTTCGGTTTGGTTTGGGTAATTTGGGTTTTATAAAACTCAAACCAATTAAAACCAAAGTAGCTTTGGTTTGGGTTCGGTTTGGGTTTAATTAAGTTCGGTTCAGTTCGGTTTGGTTTAGATTTAGTTCGGTTTACATTATTATGGTCTAGTTTGGTTCGGTGTAGTTCGGGTTGGTTATAAAATATGAAGGCATCAGTTTTATACTTTTATTAAAAAATAATCAACTCATAAACGATAGAGTGATAATATAAAAACTTATGCAACATGATTTTATATATAATAGTATTATTTGAATCGTATTTATAATTTTTTTTAAAGATATGGAAGTTACGAAAAAATGAAAAATGAAACTTTAACTAAAATTTATAAAATGTTAATACATATATATATATATATATATATATATATCATATATATTTTACTATATATATATTGGATTATCGGTTTGGTTCGGTTTGGTTCGGTTTAAATCCAAACCAAACCAAACCGTTCGAGTTGAGTAAAACATGAACCAATTGGGTTATATAAAGAGCACGGTTCGGTTTGGTTCGGTTTAATTTCGGTTTGGTTGGTTCGGTTCGGTTCGGTTTGGGTTTTTTGCCCACCCCTATAGCGAGGTAATAATTTTGTTCAGGTATATATCAAGAGACCAAAGCATGATCCTGATTTGAAACTTCGTATCGTATTTGAAGTTTTTTTTAGTCCTCATTCAATTTGATATTTAAATGGCATAAGAATATCAATATGCCCCAAAAATCATTATTTTATAATGGTAACACATAAACCAATGGGTTTATAAAATGCACATGTATATTTGTGTGTTTGTAAATTACATTTAAAATATAATATTATTTTATAATATAGATGTTTGATAAAAAAAATTATTTATAATATTATATTTAAAATTTTATAACTTGATGCAATTTGATGTAATTTTATAATTCATATATTAACTTCTTTCGTTTTAGTTAAAATGAAATAACATACTAATTAAAAGTTTAATTTTTTAAAAATGAAATAATACTATGAACTATTATTAATTTTATGATATTTTTTCACAAAAAATTTATGTTTGACTAAACTAAATAAGGTAATACTATATAAATATTGTTTTATATAATATATATTTCAGTTTGTTTTTTTTTAACCACAAAGAAAAATAAAAATAATTCTGTTATAGCCACTAATAAGATAATATCGGTTTAATTAAAATAATTAACGGTCAAGATTATGAAATATCGATCTGATTAGATAAGTTTTGGAATTGTAATTAAATACTTTAATTTGATTTTAAATGTTGTAGCAGAATCTGTAAAAAAATATATAAAAATGAAGTATTTAATTTATTCTAAATGCAGTCGTTAAATCTGTAAATAAAAGAAAATCTAAAAGTATGAATAAAATAAATTATCAAAAGTTTCTCCAGTTTTTTAATAATATAGATTAATTTTAAATGTTGTGACATAATCTGTAAAAAAAATAGAAAAATGAAATATTTACTTTATTCTAAATGCAGTATTTAATTTATTCTAAATGCAGTGGCTAAATATATAAATAAAAAAAATATAAATCTGTAAATAAAATAAAGTACCAAAACGTACTTCAGTTTTAATGATATAGATTCAATCAAATATATTTTCTTAGAATTAAATAAATAAAATTTTCTGTTTATCAATTTTTATTAGCATTTTTTAGGAACTGTTTTATTAAATATCAGTTTAGGAGTATGCACACAAATTTTTTTAAAAAATTGAAGTCATATCTAATATTCAAAATTTACCATGATTTGGTATTGCTCTCATGACTTGCATCATATAATTAACTAGGGTTTAGACGTTATATTTGTTCGAGGTTCTGAATGGAAAATAGTGTAAATGCATGTTTTTTGTTATTATTTTGTTTGAAGTAAATTGTTTGTTAGGAAAAATCAGAGTGCAGACCTTGAATTTGCGTAAATGCATTTTTGGCCACCTGCTGATGAGTTTGAATGGTAAAATACTAATCGAAGTGGTGCGGAATTCTTTTTGTTCAGTACAAATTGTTTATGATAAAACATAAACAAACTTTTAAAAATCAACGAAGATGGTTAACATATAACGTGCAAAATAAACAAAGTACATATTTTGTGGTTGAATCTTTAACGGAATTTGATAACGGGAGGCAATACATATGGGATTATTACTTTTCCCAAAAAAGTAAGTTCAGAATAATTTAAACTCTATTTTAGATTAACTTGGTAGACGTATTTTACCAAAAAAAAAAGCAACTTGGTAGAAGTATTATAAACTCCGCTTGGTCTTTAAAAAGTTAGTAAATAAAAACATAACTTTCTATCTCTGAGTAATGTAGTGGACAAATTTCTCCATTCTTAAGAATTAATAACAATTCTTGCATAGATGTTGGACTTTTGGGAGGTCGCAACTTCGTGGTGGTTTGAGTCTTGCCATGTTGTTTAGATACATGTCCTCCAGAGCAATACATGTCCTTTTGTTAGCTCGAACTCAAGTTAATATAATGAAGTGAGTTACAGGATCATGGTTTAGATCTTTGATGATTTGGTGGGTTACTACCTCGCTCTGAGTCAGCAACATAGACGTTGTCATCTTGAACAGGAAGGATAGTGTCTTGGGTGTATTGTATGTCTTGCTGGGATGCCTTGCAACTTGCGTGGATTATTATTCGTTGCTGACGGGCAAGTCTCCCATTAGATTCTGAGAATATTAATTATAAAGTAAGAGCCAAAACAGTAAGATATAACTTGTTAAATAAGCCTCAGTAGTAGGCAGTGTTTTGAAACCCGACCTGAACCCGCGGTTGAATCGGTAAACCCGGTGACCCAAAATAAATCTGAGTTGGGTTTTGTCAAAATCCCCAAAATTTAAAAACCCGCTAAAACCCACTAAAACCTGAAACCCGGTACCGGTTGAACCGCCGGTTAAACCAATAGATAACTTTTTTAGTTGTTAATTATATTTTTAAATTCTATTTTATATTCTAAATTTGCATATTTATATAAGTCTCTTTTTGTGTTTATATAAGTCTCTCTTTTCTATCGAATGACATGTTTTTAACTAAATATGTTTTGTCCTGTCGTGATCGTGAATGAAAGACACTGATTTTATTCTAATTTTTTATGCAATAACCATATTGTTTTGTCGTTAAGTTAAGTTAAGTATTTATGAATTTTATTCTTGATTTTTTTAGATATTGTAACTCAAATGAAAATAAAAATATAAAAAGTTAAGTTAAATATTCTAAATGTTTATTAAACATAAAATATGTACATATCCAAACTATTATTTTATATTTTAAAGAGAAAGTATTAATTTTAGTTTCTATATTTTTATTTTTATTTTATTAACTAATATATTATTATATAATAAAATTCATTCATTTATTAACCTGCGGTTCACCCGTAGTCGACTCAATGATCCGGTAAGTCGTCTGGTTCAGTGTCCGGGTCGTTTTTCATGATGGGCTTAGTATCGTGTGAGATAGAGAATCTAAAAGCATGAGTCTTATCTGAAGGAAGATGACGATATATACAAAACAAATACGCCAGGATAATTTGATTGGGAAGCATAATTGAGGTCAGTTACTCCGGCAGGAAGTGGAGAGGATGATGTTAATGCAGATCGCATGCTTTCCGGAATCCACCGTAACTTGAAGCCTCAATTAGGTTTTCTCATATGGGTTTATGTGTTAAGTTAAAGTTTGGGCCAAACGTTAATTGTAAATGAGACTCAAAAACATATCGTAAAACACTATAAAAACACGATGACGTGTCACGAATTCCCCCTACTTACTTGATGTCGTGGCCGCTTGAGCATCCAGATTATTCAACTTTATATATACAGATTATCTAACTAACTATAATTCACTTAATTAATATAAAAAATTTATGTAACAAAAAAATTAATAGGTTAATATTAAAAACTGAAGATATCATCTCATAACACAAAATCGCTAAAAAGTTAAATATTAGAAAACCAGGAATTGAATGTCTATGCATATACTATATACCACATCCCTTTCTTATTAATATCTATCTTATTAAAATAGAAACATTACAACTTATTCTACGTGGATTTTAAAGTTGGACCTTATGTAATTAATGTTATATTAATCTACTTATGATTAGACATGTCTTTTTATAAATAATTAATATCAACCATTACCATAGATTTTCACTTCTTACCTTATTATTATATCCATTACGCATGTTTCCTTATATTGCATATATTTTACTATAAGCTAGATACATCCACTAGCATATTATACTATAAGATAGATTATTAATAATACATCTACTAACATATAATACTATACGACAGATTACTAATAATATAATACATTATATGTATTCATTAACTTGCATCTATCAATATTAACAATACTATGAAGAGGTGAGGGGAAAACGGCCATTTCATACCCAACATATCGCGATATGTTCAATTCATACCCGACTTATATGACCGTGCCAAAATATACCTGAACTTATATGGCTGTGCCAAAACATACTCAACTTATATTTTTTTGGTAAAATCATACACCAGTCGACACATCAGCTGCCATGTCATCTATTTTTACTCGCGTGGATGCAACGTCAGTTAATTTTGCTAACAAATATGCCATGTATAAAATTAACAAAAATAATTAATTAATTAAATTCTAATCTTATATAAGAGATTTCGATCATATCAAAAATCGTCCTTATAAGAGTTATATATGTATTTTAATGATTTAAATCCAATGCAAGTGTTGCAGACGTGTTATTCTTGATTAATCATAGTTGTGTTAATATAAATTTTTAAATGTAAATCATATATCCATGATTAATAAAGCGTAAAAATGAATCATGTTACGCTTTATTAATCATGGGTATGTTATTTATATTTAATCTAATTTTTTAACTGTAAATAACATACCCATGATTAAAAACCGGAAAAATAAATGATATTACGCTTTATTAATCAAGCGTAAAAATAAATCATGTACGCTTTATTAATCATGGGTATGTTATTTACATTTAAAAAATGTAGAATAACACAATCATGATTAATCAAGAGTAACACGTCTGCAATACTAGCATCGGATTTGAATCATTACAATACATTATATATTGTACATATATAACTTATATAAGATTTTTGATGTGATCGCAATCTCTTATATCAGATTAAAATTTAATTAATTAATTAATTTTTGTTAATTTTACTAAATAATAAAAAAATATAAAATTTTACATTTTCTAAAAATTATTTTTATAACAAAATTATTTAGTTTGAAAAAAAATTATATACATGGCATCTTCGTCAGCAAAATTATCTGACGTTGCATCCACGCGAACAAAAGTAGATGACATGTCACCTGATGTGGTGAGTGGTGTATGATCTTGCAAAAAAATTATAAGTTGGGTATGTTTTGGCACGATCATATAACTTCATGTATGTTTTGACACAACCATATAAGTCGGGTATGAATTGAACATATCACGATATGTTGGGTATGAAATAACCGTTTTCCCACTATGAAGACGACTAACTCTATACTTTGAACCTATAAACTATGATATACTAATTTATAACAAAAATGATATTACTGTTACAAATTAATTTTTATAAAAATTATTTATAGCAGCAATTTGTTATATAAAATAAATTTAATCAAGACCCAAATCTTTTTTTTTGTTCAGAAAAAAAAGAAACCTACGAATATATACCATTAAGTTAGCCAAAAATCTTCCGAATAAATAGTAAATTTCACCAACCCAAAAATGAATTAAAAATATAACAAAAGATACTATGTTTGAAATTTAGCTCACTAGGTCGGGTATAAATCTGTTCATTTCAGGTATAAGTTCTTCGAGTTCTCAACATTTGGATCTAAGTAGGTATTTGATATTTTTTTGTCCGGATCGATTTTTTTTGGTTCTGGATCATTTTAACTTTTTATATTATAAATCTTAAATAATATACAACATATATATAAAATATGTGAATCAAAAGATAAATCCGCGCAGGCGCGCGGATCATGATCTAGTTTCTTATTAATAGAGAAGCAAATTTGGGGAGGAACTTTTGTTTTGTATTTTAGGAGGGTGTATTCAACCGAAAATTTCATGTGATTTGTATTAAAATGACAAATCTACTGTTATTCAAACATGAATTTTAAAAACTCATTTAAAATCCACTGTTATTAAACTTGACATTTTGTAAAGTACTCTGAAATCCACTGTTATTGAAAATATTTTAAGTTGTGGAATTTTAAAGTTTTGAGGTGATTTTAGGGTGTTTGGTTGGAGTTTCTTAGTTAAAAAAATTAGAACTCAAATTCCACTGTTTTAGGTGATATTCTAGAGTAGTTTAACAAAAATCACCTAAATCTCTACAACTTATTAAAATCACTTAAAACTCCATTAAAAATCAAATCACATCAAATGTTAAATTGAATACATCTCCCTTAATTAGATCACTGCCATGCTGATGTGTCACATCCACATGCATCCTCAACCTATTCTACTAATTACCCTCTTTTAACTAGACTATTTACGTCTAATGCCATTGGTACCACTAAATAAACTTATTGTAATGTATGAAATATCTTTAACGTGTTCGTATATTATTTCCCTTTTTTACTAACGTATATTGTTTCCACGACATCGTTTGAATTCCTCCGCCATTTATAACCTGCCAAATAAAATTTAAATGATTAATTAGTTTGGTTTGCTCTTCTATACTGTTAACATTTTCATAGAAATGTTTCCCTTCACACATGAACATCGATATCACCACATAATATAAAGTATAGTGTTTCTAATTAGTTATTCTTTGATATTGTAATATAGATTGTATGATACTCTCTCCGTTCTTGAAAGTAAGATTTTCTAGAGTTTTCACGTTTATTAAGACTACATTAAATATTTGCTAGCTTTAGTTTATTATTTATGTTTTATACAATTTTCAATAACTATCAACCAATAAAATTTAATCAATTCAAATGTTTTATACATTTTTCATTTTTCATTGATAATATAATCCTTCCTTCATCATATGCATAGAACGTGGTCACTTGACATGAGAACTTTAACATCTCCTCAAAACTTAAAAGGTTAACTTATCTGATTATTAGTTAATTATCGAGAAATTTTTTAAAAATTTGAAACCTCTTTTTTAGGTAACTAGACTGATTATTAGCTAACCCAATATAAAGTTTCCATATAAACATGATCTTAAATATTGCAGTCATATAGACTATCACGCAATTAACTATATCTTGACTAACGGCCGAAATCAATACCATTAAAACAGGATCATTCCTAAATTATACCCTTAATGAATATATTAAATTTTCTAAAAATACCCTTATTTTTACAAAAGATTAATAAAATTCATTAATGGCATTTGAGTCTTTTAGTTTTGGGCCTGCAGAAATATATTTTAATGGATCAACAAATAATGGGCTTACACATATTTATAAAATTTGTTACTTTTATTTAATATAAATATTTTATGTTCAAATATTAGACATATATATTCTGAAACTAAATGAATAAAAAAACATAATGACACTATAATGTTATTTTCTTAAATCTATGTATCATAAATTTAATTTTAAATCTAAAATAAAAAATAGAAAAATACAAACTTATAATAGGTCATTAATAACAAAAATAAACTAATATTGTCATATTAATAAGTTTTTATATTATCTTTTTTATTTGGATGACATAATAAAAATATCATCAAAGTTTAAAGACCACAAATTTATGTATTATTAAAAAGTATATGATTAATTTAATAAAAAAAACAAAATACTATAAGATATTTTATGTTTTATTTGATCATTGGTATTAGATCACAGGTTAATAATGAATTTTTGGGTTTTACCGGGTTTTATCGGATTTTTAATTAACGATTTTTTCATTAAATCCGAACTAGATTATATACATGGTACGGGTCTTCCAGTTCAACAGATCTAGGTCGAATATGAAAACACTTCTTAAAACTCAACATTATTTTCAAAAAAAACTTTTAAATTATATGTTCTTTCATAAAAATTATAAATTCATTCGAATCACTCTTGACCAAATATTTGTTTTATTTATTTTTATTTTGAAGAGAAAAAACAAATAATAAAAATATAAAATTCAATTGTTATGATTTGAAACAAAAATAATAGTAATTTGTAAATTAATTTTCGGTTAATAAGTGAAAACAACCCGCGCTTTTTAGCAAAATTTTATATAATTATAAATCTTTAAAATTATATAATAGCCCAAGTAAGAATTTCGGATAAAACATTGTTTAACTTATTACAAACACAAAACGGTTGTATGACGCATTTTAAATTTCGCCATACTGTATACACTATTACAAACCCACATAATTGAAATTTGATCATGTTACGGTTTATATAATTAAAACAAATAATAGTTAATCTTTGTACTGAAAAAACAACAAAAAAAAACACCGCCCTTTCAAGGGCGGGTCAAATCTAGTTTATTCATTATCATAAATATTAGTTGAATTGGATAATAAATGTAATTTTACTCTTGCAAGCGTGATTATAGGAAGTTATTAAAAACAATCACCATAATTCCCCGATATTATTCCCTACGATCTCCATACATTTAATACAAGTATAACACATTCTGTTTCTAATTTTTGCTCATTAACTTTTCTACACGTTTGTTATACTATATAATTGATCTAATTCATTATTCCAACCAAAACCCATACCATATCTCTATGATTAAAATCTTAGTTTACTATGGCTTTTTTCTGATTTTAATCCTTTCAAATCTATGTAGAAAATTAAGGTGAAACATATTTTTTTCAGGAAGCAATATTTGGATGGGTGCTGCAAGAGAGATTATTGAGATGGTTACATAGATAACTGTTTACGTGGGGGTTTTCCAAAATTTTGTTTGACCTATAGGATATTCCATAAATTTAGCCCTTCAAAATGAAGTGTAATAGCCATCTAATAATATTTTTAACTTTTTTTGTAATTGATCTGATATATATATACACTGATATTTTATCTTAATTTGTTTATATAGGATACCAAGTGAAGCATATTGAAGACAACATCCAATAATTTCTTTTTCTAATACATTTGTTATATCATATATACTAGATGACCGATCCGCACCCTGTGCGGGTATAAAAATATTATATAATATCGATTGAGTTCAAATGTAAGAGAAGGTAGAACAAGTGAGAGTTTCAATGCTGAGACATGATTTGCGCAAATCTCCAAGATGCAGTAGGGGTGGAATTCGTTACTTTTTCGGTTCGGTTGGTTTGTTTAGTTAGATTTTAATATTTTTTTTCAACTGAAGTAAACCATATTTAGTCTAGTTCGGTGTGCTTTATGTCCAGTTTAGTTTATATTCGGTTCGGTTTGTTTTTTGGATCGGTTTAATTAGGCTCTTTGTCGCTTAATTTTTTAAAAGAAAAATTATGTTTTAAAACATAAATTATGTACACATAAATTATGTGAACTAAATTCAATATAAAACTGAAATAAAAACTTAAAAAGTCACAAAAAGTATATAAGAATAAAACAAATGAATGTTAACTAAAGTAAAAAAGATATCAACATCATTAGTATATTTTTAATAAAAGTTAACTAATAAAAAAAACAAATGTAAGAAAAATATACAGGAAATAGTGATGTATTAAAAAAATGTGATAAAAATCTCATAGGTATCACAATCCCATAGAAACCTGAAAAGAAAATGTGATAAAAATTTTAAATATAATTCATAAGTAATATAAAATAAGAAGAACAATTATGAATTAAAAAAATCCCATAGAAACCTGCAAAAAATTGTCAAATTTTGTTAGCAATTGTACAATATAAAATAATTCGATATTATACAATATTTTTGGATATACCGTAAACACTAATCTCTCTCTCTCTCTCTCTCTCTCTCTCTCTCTCTCTCTCTCTCTCTCTCTCTCTCTCTCTCTCTCTCTCTCTCTCTCTCTCTCTCTCTCTCTCTCTCTCTCTCTCTCTCTCTCTCTCTCTCTCTCTCTCTCTCTCTCTCTCTCTCTCTCTCTCCCCTCTCTCTCTCCCTCTCTCTCCCTCTCTCCCCCTTTCTCTCCCTCTCTCCCTCTCTCCCTCTCTCTCTCCCCTCTCATCCTCCCTCATCCCTCCTCCCTCCTTCCTCCTCCCTCCTCCCTCCGCTATCCCTCCTCTCTCCCTCCCTCCCTCCCTCTCCCTCCCTCCCTCCCTCCCTCTCCCTCTCTCTGCCTCTCTCTCTCTCTCTCTCTCACCTATTAATAGTGAGAAATATCTTTATTATTGATTTATATCATCGAATTCCACAAAAGTAAAACAAAAAATTTAATTAATAGAAAATCTAACAAAAGCCACAGCTTAACCAATAGAAGAGTATACTATTGATAACACATTTCAAAACTTAAACAACGTCAATGAGCTTCCGTTCAAACGCATGATTGATTCAATCTCCTCCAAAGATAAACTCTTAATTTGATCTTTTGATAAACACAAGCCTGAAAGAACATGTAAAAGTTAATTTGATCAACTAACATTTTATTTTGATAAAAACATGAGCTAACTTGGTTTATCCGTACCTTTTCTTTGGTTGCATAACATATCTTATGAGTTTTTCCCAAGTAGCAATTGCAAACGTTTTCTGGATTTGTGATACTATGTGTTAGCAATAGGACACAAAACAACTTGCGTAGATCTTTTTTTGCTGATGCCCAATAACATGCTTCTTTAATAGTTTCAATATTTTCTTCATCATCGTCCTTCCGGATAACAGAAGAATTTATATTTTTTCTAAAAAATGTCATTAGATTAAGTTTTGAAAATAATAAGCAACTTTAAATGTAGACCATAAGAAAATGTAAGATATATATAAATATACAACAGTGTTGATATGGTTGCACGATAAGTTAGTATCAAATATTATATTCGTACAATTTATTACATTTTTTATTGCTATATAGATTTTTTGAATTTAATGTGTTAACATAAATCATTTTTAATTATTACCAATCAATCTTTTGAATTAAATATGATGAATATATGTTACGTGATGTTGCAATCATCATTAATGTGATAAATATGGACATATTTTTCAGTCAAGGCAAATTGTGAGAACTAAATAATAAATAAGTAATAATATAATTGTTAAATGACATAGTGTTGATCTTCAAGACTACTGTCATGATCTTCTTGGATTTTTCTTTTAGACAAAGGAGTTCCTGAAAAATCAAAGAACCAGAGGAAATATCACCTAATGACTGCAACATCAGGACCTGCAAAAGAAAAGGTTCATCTCATTAGTATGCTATTGTAACTATAAATAATAAGCAATTATAAAGGATAATACATGTTTAGAAGGAAAAGAAGAAAATATTAATTTTTCATAATAAATATTTAAATTGAATAAAGAAAGTTATTAAATCTACAATATCATAAGCTGATTTGAATTAAATATTAATCTTCTTGCACAAGTTAGATTTATTTAAAATATTCTTTAATAAATTCTCAATAAATCTTACTCATAAGGTAATTTTATTTTTGGAATATCTTGTTGATAAAGCTAAAGGAGAACATCTCGTGAATAGATTGCACCAGAATTTTGGTTGACAAGTATCACCATAAATATTAAGTTTTAAATGCATGATTTTTGGAGAGAAAATATTTTGTCAATTAATTTCGTTTCTCTGACATCTAAAATATTTAGTAGGTATTTAATGAATTAAACACAGAAAGAGTCTCAAAAAGATGTTCTTTGAATCGAGAAAACACAAAAGGTAAGTAAAATGCTAGACTTTACTAAAATATTTAACTTTCACAATAAGCTATGTACCAGAATATTCTCAAATTAACTTTAAAATTTATCTACCTATAAGTTAGGATTATTTATGGAATATATCTATATTATTAAAACAGAAGTATAAATATAAAATATCCCTAATTTTCCAACTTGTTTACAATGACATGCCACTGAAGTAATTAAATGAATCTATCTTTAAGGAATCATTTTTTCCTATTTATTAAACTATTTCCTAAATCAAACTTAACTTAATTTTCGTATTTAATATATTTCCTTAAACCAATTAACTAATTTTTAGGGATATTCAAATTTAATATCGATTTTAACTATATAAAACTTGGATAATGTTACCATTAATTATTTTGAACAAAAATCAAGTTTAAATTAGATATTAAACAATATTATGAATATTCCTAAAATATATGTTTAACTTACCATTATTATTTTGAACAATAAAATTTATATATGCTAAGATTTAAATATCTTTAAACAACTTATAGAACAATATGAAATATTTGTAAGTGAATATTATTTTTAATATAATTTAATCTCACTTAAGATTATATATATTTCAAAAATTTCTAACATATACGTGTAATCATTTCAGTTACTATAAATTATTTTCAACAAGAAAATTTAAATATCTTGTATAACAATGTTTAATGTTTATAACCATATATTTTTTTCTAATGTATCTAAATCTCACCGTAATATCTGACCAAAATATTTAAAATTTTTATTACATTTGAAAAATAATTTCATGTTAAAAGAAATATTATTCAAACATATCAATAGGTCAATATTTTGTCAAAAGTTTAGTAGCGGGCACGGCTCACTATTTTCTTTGTTGTATTTATAAAATATTTAAAATATGATGAATATTTAAATATAAAACTAATAAACATTTAAATAATATTCATTTATATAAAAATGAAAATAACAATCCGTGCGGACGCACGGGTCAAGCTCTAGTTGTTATTAAAATTACATTTTAAAAATAAAAAAGAGAATATATCGGGAATAGTTTACACTAATGATTTAATTAAAAAATCTTACCCTTACAATTTAAATATTAAAGCATGAGATTAGGAAATAAGATTTACTAGATTTTGACCCGCGCTTTTAAAGCGCGGGTTTATTTTCCTTTATTTTTTTTTTTAAATTGACAAATATTTAATAAATGTCATTTTTCATATATTTGTTTTTTTTATAAAAGATTTAAGCTTTTTATCTTTCTTTATCGTGTTTCATTTTAAATGAGTATAGACCTGATCACAATATCCGGACCCGAAGAACCAACTCAAAACCGACCCAAAAATCAGGGTCCCGAACCCGATCAGACCCGGGGTAAATATCCGAATGAATTCTAAATTGCTATATCCGAAGAACCGATCCGATCCCGATCCGAATCGAGAATCAAATGAGTACCCGAAGATATCCGAAATGTGAATATATATCTAAAAATATATGTTATAATTATATTTATAATTATTTTAATATTTTAAATTAATATCATAAGTTAACTATAGTAGTCATTTTTAGTACTTTTGAGTATTTGGATAAAATATGATAGTTTGGATCAAAGTTTATCCAAAAAAACTGTATAGAATGGATATTTTTGGTTACTTTTGAGTAATTTGGATACAAAAAATTGAATCGAATCAGATACTTTGGTTACTCTGAGTATAAATAACCGAACCCGTTTTAAATATTTTGGTTATTTGGTTATTTTTCAGGTTCTTATGCATGAGAACCGAACTCATCCGGACCCGGAAAGATCCGACTCGAACCCAATCCGAAAAAAATAAAAATTGAATGTGATTTGTTAATCGGCCCAAATGGCCCAAAAAAGATGATGTGGGCAATGGGCTGGATTTTAAAAAAAAATGACCCAATATAGATTTGTTATTAATATTACTTGATTACCCTTAATGAAATATGCAATGTTATTAAAGAAATGGGTATTTTTAGTAAAAAAACCAATAGGATCCTGCTTTAATAGTATAGATTTCAGTAGAGAAAATACCATCCTACTAATATTTTAAAAATATAATGTGATTATCCAATTTTGATGTACAATAGAGAAAATACCATTCTAAGCGCACATCTTTTGCAGGACCGAATGGTGAACTCTTAGAGGTCTGAAATATAATTCTAAACCAAAAAACAATATGTATATATATAAGCTTATAATTCTAAACAATAATATAATTATACTAATAAAAAAAAAGTATTCGCAACAC